>NC_091228.1:4160649-4207616 GCF_040958095.1 Procambarus clarkii
AGCATGCAGGACCCGTCACATCATGCAGGACCTCATCACAGCATGCAGGGACCTCATCACATCATGCAGGACCTCGTCACAGCATGTAGGGACCTCGTCACATCATGCAGGACCTCGTCACATCATGCAGGACCTCATCACATCATGCAGGACCTCGTCACATCATGCAGGACCTCATCACAGCATGCAGGGACCTCATCACATCATGCAGGACCTCGTCACAGCATGCAGGACCCGTCACATCATGCAGGACCTCGTCACAGCATGTAGGGACCTCGTCACATCATGCAGGACCTCGTCACAGCATGCAGGGACCTCGTCACAGCATGCAGGGACCTCGTCACAGCATGCAGGACCTCGTCACAGCATGCAGGGACCTCGTCACAGCATGCAGGGACCTCGTCACAGCATGCAGGGACCTCGTCACAGCATGCAGGGACCTCGTCACAGCATGCAGGGACCTCGTCACAGCATGCAGCAGCCACTGCTACTCGCTCCATCTCTTACCAACGAGTTTCCCTCTGTTCTATAATTGAATTACATCAAGGGAGGTCCTTGGACCTACATATACTAGTGTGAGTGGCTACAGGGCCAAGCTCCAGCTCTCGGACCCAGTCATACTTCTGCTACCCTCCCTGGTTCGCTACATTTTCCTATCACACTTTCACTAAATAATTCTTTCAAAGTGCTTGAAACAGTTTTAAGGTTAAGACAAGTCGCAGATCTAGAAAGAATTAGGGTTTGTAAGCAAATAACAATACGGCTTTAGGGAAGGGAAATCATGCCTGACAAACCTCCTCGAGTTGCATGATAATGGAAATAATTAAGACAGAGCAGGATGGGTAGATTGCATATTTCTGGACTGCCAAAAAGCTTTTGATACAGTACCACACAGAAGGCTACTATACAAACTTGAGAGGCAGGCGGGAGTAGACGGAAGCGCACTATCATGGGTAAGGAACTACCTGACAGACAGGTGTCAGAGAGTGACAGTGAGGGGTGAGGAGTCTGACAGGTGTAGAGTAACAAGCGGGGTGCCTCAAGGGTCACTCCTGGGTCACATACTATTCCTCCTTTATGTCAACGACTTGACTGCAGGAGTTGAGTCTTCTATGTCAATGTTACAGATGATGGAACACTAATGAGGAAGGCTGAGACAGATGAGGAGTGTAAGATTATCCACGATGATTTGAACAGGTTGCAGAGATGGTCCGAGAAATGGCTGATAGAGTTCAACACTAACAAGTGTAAGGGGATGGAAATATGACCAGGAGCCAAGAGACCGAAAGGCCATTACACGATACAGGGAAACTATCTCTCTATAACATCTAGAGAACAAGACCTGTGAGTGGACATAACACCAAACCTAACTCCAGAGGCTCATATAAACAGAATAACATCAGCGGCATACTCTACTCTGGCAAAAGTCTGAACATCCTTTAGAAGCTTGAGTAATGAGGCTTTTAGATCACTGTATACCGCCTATGTGAGGCCAGTCTTAGAGTATGCCGACCCATCGTGGAGCCCCATCTGAAAACACACATAAGGAAGCTCGAAAAGGTGCAGAAGTTTGCAACGAGACTCGTCCCAGAGCTGCGAGGGATGAGGTACGAAGACAGACTGAAGGAACTAAACCTGACGACGTTAGAAAGGAGGAGGGAGAGAGGGGGAGAGATGATAGAGACATATGTAATACTTAGAGGGACTGACAGGGTGGAAACAGTGGAAATGTTTACACTGAGTACCAATAGAACAAAAGAGACACGAATGATTGCTTGAGACTCAGATGTGTCATAGAGATGTTAGAAAGTTTTGTTTTAGCGTGAGGGAAGTTAGTAAATGGTTGACCTAAAGGAGCAGGTTGTAGAGGCTCCCTCAATCCACAACTTTAAATGCATGTATGAAAGAGCAACAGGTCAGGAGTCATTGCATTAGACAACCAATGGGTAGTGAAGCGGGGTCCAAGAGCTGGAGCTCAATCTTGCAGGTACAAATAGGCAAGACAACCCAGCCATAGGGGGCCTGTGGCTGAGTGGACAGCGCTTGGGACTCGTAATCCTAGGGTCCGGGTTCGGTCCCCGGCGATGGCGGAAAACATATGGGGAGAGTTTCTTTCACCCTGATGCCCCCTGTTACCTAACAGTAAATAGGTACCTGGGAATTGGACAGCTATTACGGGCTGCTTCCTAAGTGTGTGTGTGTGTGTGTGTGTGTGTGTGTGTGTGTGTGTGTGTGTGTGTGTGTGTGTGTGTGAAAAAATTAAAATAAAAAAGTTGATTGATTGACAGAGGATAGGCGGGCCGAGCACAACTAGGTGAGCACACACACACACACACACACACACACACACACACACACACACACACACACACACACACACACACACACACACACACACTTCAGGGTTCAGGGATGGCAAGTCCTGCCTCACAGGAGTAATTGAATTCTACGACCAGGCAACAAAAATCAGGCAAGAAAGAGAAGGGTGGGCAGACTGCATATTTTTGGATTGCCAGAAAGCCTTTGATACAGTACCACACAAGAGGCTAGTGAAAAAGCTGGAGATGCAGGCAGGAGTGAAAGGGAAGGTACTCCATTGGATAAGGGAGTACCTAAGCAACAGAAGACAACGAGTCAGTGTGAGGGGTGAGGCCTCACATTGGCGAGACGTCACCAGTGGAGTCCCGCAGGGTTCAGTCCTTGGACCTATACTGTTTCTGATATATGTAAATGATCTCCCAGAGGGTATAGAATCGTTCCTCTCATTGTTTGTTGATGATGCAAAAATTATGAGGAGGATTGAAATAGAGGATGATAGTAGGAGGTTACAAGATGACCTAGACAGAGTAAAACAATGGTCCAGCAAATGGCTACTAAAGTTCAACCCGAGTAAATGCAAGGTAATGCAACTAGGCGCTGGAAACAGGAGGCCAGACACAGGATACCGAATAGGAGATGAAGTTCTTAATGAAATGGAAAGAGAGAAAGATCTAGGAGTTGATATCACACCAAACCTGTCTCCTGAAGCCCACATAAAAAGAATAACATCAGCGGCGTATGCGAGGCTGGCTAACATCAGAACTGCCTTCAGGAACCTGTGTAAGGAATCATTCAGAACCTTGTATACCACATATGTAAGACTAATCCTGGAGTATGCGGCTCCAGTATGGAGCCCGTACCTTGTTAAGCACAAGACGAAGCTGGAAAAAGTTCAGAGGCATGCCACTAGGCTAGTCCCAGAACTAAGAGGCATGAGTTACGAGGAAAGGCTGCGGGAAATGCATCTGAAGACACTGGAAGACAGAAGAGTAAAGGGAGAAATGATCACTACCTACAAAATTCTCTGAGTAATTGACAGGGTAGATTAGGATAAACTGTTTAACACGGGTGGTACGCGAACAAGGGAACACAGGTGGAGACTGAGTACCTAAATGAACCACAGAGATGTCAGAAAGAACTTTTTCAATGTCAGAGTAGTTAACAAGTGGAATGTATTAGGCAGTGATGTGGTGGAGGCTGACTCCATACACAGTTTCAAGTGTAGATATGATAGAGCCCAGTAGGCTCAGGAATCTGTACACCAGTTGATTGACAGTTGAGAGGCGGGACCAAAAACCAGCGCTCAACCCCCGCAAGCACAACTAGGTGAGTACAACTAAGTGAGTACACTGAATACCAATTACACGCCATTGAAATAGGTAAGTACACAAACACACACGTACTGTACAACAAGGACAGAGATCGCCTGATAAAGATAATGTTTACAAACGAGAATGCAAAGAAGGCAATTCTAGCAAGGAAGATCCTTCTGTACCATGCGAGAGGTTACAGGAAAGTATTCCTCCAGAGGGACATGATGAGGGAAGAGCAGAAGCAGAAGACAGCAGATTGGCAGCAGAAGCGAAGAGGAAGCGAAGCGGGAGAGAAGAGAACCAGGGAACCACAATCCCCAAGTCAACAGCCCCAGAGGGGAGTGGGGAATTCCCAACCAGCACCCCAGCATCCCCCCCAGAGGAGAAGACCACACACCCATCTTCCTCCCCATAGAACCCACCATCCTGAACCCTCCGTGTCCCCATTCAAATGTTCATTTAACCCTCCCTCCCCCCCTCACCTCATACCCCCTTTCCCCCTCTCCCTCACCCATACCCTCCCTGTTCCCTCCCCACTATCACCCCATCCCGGCTCCCCCCCTCACCCCATACTCTCCCTGTCCCCCATTTTCCTTGACCCTCCACCCCTAGCCCCAGAACGCGCTGAGACCCTCGCTGTTAACCAACTCACAAATTCCCTCCCCACCACTGATCTCCCTGCCTTCCCGCCCTCAGACTCTCCTGCATTCCCCCAACCCTTGACCTCCCTCCCCCTCCACCACATCCCCCCCCCTGCTCCCCCAACCCATGCCCTAATTTACCCCCAACACCAGACCATCCCAGCCCCCCTGTACCAGATACTCCCAGCCCCCCCTCACACCACAGGTCCCCCCTGGTCCTCATTCCTAGCTGACCCCCCCCCCCCCAGACACCTCTTGTCACCCAATTCCAGTGGAATTAACAGAAACTGAGGATGGACAAAAGAGAGTCATCTTCAAGGCAATGTACTCAAACATAGATGGGATTACAAGCAAGGCAAGTGAACTTAAGGAAAGAGCACAAGAAGTGAACCCAGATGTAATTGGGCTCAGAGAAACAAAACTCTCAGGAATCATAATGAATGCGGGTTTTTCCTCGGGACTACACTGTAATAAGGAAAGAAAGGGAAGGAAGGGGAGGAGGCGGAGTGGCTCTACTGATGAGAAAAGAATGGAGTTTCGAGGAGATGGTTATTCCGGGCTGCAAGGGGTTCAGAGACTTCATAACAGGCACCATGATGATGGGTGGACCAAGAGTAGTAGGAGCAGTAATATATAACCCATCACCAAATGACAGAAGACCAAGGCAGGAATATGACAGAAACAACATGGCGGTTAATGCTATAATTAAGAGAACAGCCGCTGCTGCCTGTAGAAATCGATCCCATCTGCTCATCATGGGGGACTTCAATCACGGAAGGATTGACTGGGGAAACAAGGAACTGCATGGAGGTGAGGATACATGGAGAATTAAACTATTGGAAGTGGCGACAAGAAACTTTTAAAGGCAGCATGTCAGGGAACCCACAAGAATGAGAGGCAACGATGAACCAGCGAGATTCGACCTAGTCTTCACTCTGAATGACTCAGACATAAGGGAAATGGGTTTTGAGGCCCCAGTGGGAATGATCGAGTGAACACAGTGTACCGATGTTTGAGTATCTGGTCGAAGTAGGGTTAAGGTACTCAAGGAAGGGACCAGAAAACAAAAAGGCTGGCATTCCGAAAGGGAAACTATGAGGAGGTAAGGAAATTCCTAACAGATATAGCTTGGGAAACAGAGCTCAGAGGAAAGACGGCCCAAGACATGATGGACAACATCACACAGAAGTGTAAGGAGGCAGCAGATAAGTTCGTCCCAGCCCAAAAGGAAAAAAATGAAATGCAGACAAGGAACCCATGGTTTAATCAGAGATGTAAGTTAGCAAAGCAACTAAGTACAAGGGCATGGAGAAACTCTGTAAATAACAGGACACTAGAGAGTAGAGAAAGATACCAGAGCACCAGGAATGAATACATCAGGGTCAGAAGAGAGGCAGAGCGACAATATGAAAATAACATCGCGAGCAAAGCGAAGACTCAATCTACATTGCTGCACAGCCATACCAAGAGAAAAACAACATTGAAGGAACAGGTAATGAAATTGAGGATAGGGGCAGACAGATTTACTACAAACGACAAGAAAGTGTGAGAGGAACTCAATACGAAATTCCAGGAGGTCTTCACAGTAGAGCAAGGAGAAGTCCCAGAAGTAAGAGAGGGAATTTCTAACCAGACACCACTAGAGGAGTTTGTGATTACCAGTGGTGAAGTGAGGAAGCATTTGCCAGATTTGGATGTGAAAAAGGCCCGCGTGGAATCTCACCATGGATACTAAAGGAAGGAGCAGAAGCTCTGTGCCTGCCACTCTCCATGGTGTACAACAAATCACTGGTAACAGGTGAACTGCCAAAAATTTGGAAGACAGCAAATGTAGTCCCGATATACAAGAAGGGATGATAGGCAGAAGGCACTTAACTACAGGCCAGTGTCCCTAACTTGCATACCATGCAAGTTGATGGAGAAGATTGTTCGAAAAAAACTAATGGAACATCTGGAGCGAAAGAACTTTGTAACACAGCATCAGCATGGGGTTAAGGGATGGCAAATCATGCCTCACAGGATTAATTGAATTCTATGACCAGGCAACACAAATCAGGCAAGAGAGAGAGGGGTGGGCAGACTGCATATTCTTGGATTTCTAGAAAGCCTTTGACACAGTACCACATAAGAGACTAGTGCACAAGCTGGAGATGCAGGCAGGAGTGAAAGGGAAGGTACACCATTGGATAAGGGAGTACCTAAGCAACAGAAGACAGCGAGTCACTGTGAGGGGGGGGGGAGGTCTCGGAGTGGCGAGGCGTCACCAGTGGAGTCCCACAAGGCTCTGTCTTTGGACCTATACTGTTTCTGATATATGTAAATGATCTCCCAGAGGGTATAGACTCGTTCCTCTCATTGTTTGCTGATGATGCAAAATTTATGAGGATTAAGACGGAGGAAGATAGTATGAGGCTCCAAGATGACCTAGACAGACTGAAGGAATAGTCCAACAAATGGCTGCTAAAGTTCAACCCAAGGTAATGTAAGGTGATGAGACTAGGCGGAGGAAACAGGAGGCCAAACACTGGATACCGAATATGAGAGGAAGTCCTTTACGAAACGGACAGAGAGAAAGATCTAGATATCACACCAAACCTGTCTCCTGAAGCCCACATAAAAAGAATAACATCAGCGGCGTATGCGAGGCTGGCTAACATTAGAACGGCGTTCAGGAACCTGTGTAAGGAATCATTCAGAACCTTGTATACCACATATGTAAGACCAATCCTGGAGTATGCGGCCCCAGCATGGAGCCCGTACCTTGTCAAGCACAAGACAAGGTTGGAAAAAGTCCAAAGGTATGCTACTAGACTAGTCCCAGAACTAAGAGGCATGAGTTACGAGGAAAGGCTGCGGGAAATGCACCTTACGACACTGGAAGACAAAAGAGTGAGGGGAGACATGATCACTACCTACAAAATCCTCAGGGGAATTGACAGGGTAAACAAGGATAAACTATTCAACACGGGTGGTACGCGAACAAGGGGACACAGGTGGAGACTGAGTACCCAAATGGGCTACAGGGACATTAGAAAGAACATTTTCAGTGTCATAGTAATTAACAGATGGAATGCATTAGGAAGTAATGTGGTGGATGCTGACTCCATACACAGTTTCAAGTGTAGATATGATAGAGCCCAGTAGGCTCAGGAACCTGTACACCAGTTGATTGACAGTTGAGAGGCGGGACCAAAGAGCCAGAGCTCAACCAGGCGAGTACACACACACACACTCCTCGGAGTAACTGACAGACTCACCAGGTTAAGGGGTCCCCATGTGGGGAGTTGGGGAGATTTATGAAGAGAGATGAACTGAATGGACAGGTGGGGAAGATGAATGGGCAGAGGGAGACGGGGTGTGTGAAGGGCACAATGAGAGAGAGAGAGAGAGAGAGAGAGAGAAAGAGAGAGAAAGAGAGAGAGAGAGAGAGAGAGAGAGAGAGAGAGAGAGAGAGAGAGAGAAAGAGAGAGAAAGAGAGAGAGAGAGAAAGAGAGAGAGAGAGAGAGAGAGAGAGAGAGAGAGAGAGAGAGAGAGAGAGAGAGAGAGAGAGAGAGAGAGAGAGAAAGAGAGAGAAAGAGAGAGAGAGAGAGAGAGAGAGAGAGAGAGAAAGAGAGAGAGAGAGAGAGAGCGAGAGAGAGGTGGCTCATGGGCGTCCCATCTTTAGTGCGGTCATGTTAACTTGTGTTCTTGCACCTGTTGTGTTCCCTGCTTATCCATCTCTTTATTTTTATGGTTCACAATATGTTGAAAAACACGGTTTTTTTTAATTTTGTTTTGTAAATTTTGTGTAATGGTGGATTTTAGTTCCAGTTTTCGTGCTGTGTGGGGAACTGATTGACCTGTGAGGTATGTTGTGTGCTGAGGAGTGTTGTAAATATACTCGTGTGTCGACAATTACGTTGTGAAGTATATCCCAATGCAGGCGATGAGTCACAATAACATGGCTGAAGATATGTTGACCTCCCACACACTCCCCCACTCTCTCCCTCTCTCCCCCACTCTCCCCCACTCTCCCCCACTCTCCTCCACTCTCCCCCACTCTCCCCCACTCTCTCCCTCTCTCCCCCACTCTCCCCCACACTTGATAATGATGAGACGACGACGTTTCGATCCGTCCTGAACCATTATCATCATCTCCTCATCATCTGGCGTGTGGTTTAGTCATTATATCACAGTGTTTTCCCATCCACCTGAACCATTATCATCTCCTCATCATCTGGCGTGTTGGTTTAGTCATTATATCACAGTGTTTTCCCATCCACCTGAACCATTATCATCATCTCATCATCTAGCGTGTGGTTTAGTCATTATATCACAGTGTTTTCCCATCCACCTGAACCATTATCATCATCTCATCATCTGGCGTGTGGTTTAGTCATTATATCACAGTGTTTTCCCATCCACCTGAACCATTATCATCATCTCATCATCTGGCGTGTGGTTTAGTCATTATATCACAGTGTTTTCCCATCCACCTGAACCATTATCATCATCTCATCATCTGGCGTGTGGTTTAGTCATTATATCACAGTGTTTTACCATCCACTGTAATGAGATACTGTGTGTGTTTTGCTGTGATCCTGAGGAACTGTGTGCTGGTGGTGCGTCGCGTGCTGTGGCGCAGTGTGTCAGAGGCGGGAGGGAATGATTGCACTTTTTACATCTCTACAAATTGTATATTCCCCGAGTGGCAGTGTGGCCATTACTGTTAGGACCTGACATAAGCATACAAGTACGCTGTGAGATTGATAGTTCGTGTGTAACTCTCTCTCTCTCTCTCCTTGCTTGAAGTGGTAGTATGGGGACCCGGACAACGCTGGCGGTATAATATTTTAGTCCTGGTCTGTCTGCTTGTTGGGGTAGCAGGTCGAGGCTATTCATATTGCCGCTGATTTTGCGATGCTGGCTTCATGGTACAGGGATATTTTAAGGGACGGTATAGGGCCACGGTTCAGCCGCTGCCGCTTGAATTGCATATTCCAGGAAGATGAGTAGGTCTGTGATGAGACTTATTCTTCAGGGAGGGCTGAGAGTGAGCGAGGAACTGATGGAGTTATTTAAGGCAATGGCCGGAGGGAAAGAGAGAGAGAGAGAGAGAGAGAGAGAGAGAGAGAGAGAGAGAGAGAGAGAGAGAGAGAGAGAGAGAGAGAGAGAGAGAGAGAGAGAGAATACCAGTTTCTTGAGGAAGGAGCATCTTGGCTATACCGTCGAGCAGGGCTCACCCAAATCCCCTGAAAGGCAGTTGCATACCTCTTCCCCACCTTCCTTACCGGCTGTACCCAGCCAATAGAGAAGGAACCGGTCATCCTACCAGCCTATAGTGGATCGCAGCCGCTCTCACTACCGATGGCTGTTTGGGAAAGCCGTTGACAGCCGAAACAACAGCGGAATGGCCACGGTAGGGGCCCACACATTGTGTATATCTCCACCATCACTCACGCCACACCCCACACTCTCCCTCACTCTCCCCCACTCTCCCCCACCCTCCCCCACTCTCCCTCACTCTCCCCCACTCTTCCACACTCTCCCCCACTCTCCCTCACTCTCCCTCACTCTCCCCCACTCTTCCACACTCTCCCCCACTCTCCCCCACCCTCCCCCATTCTCCCCCACTCTCCCACACTCTCCCCCACTCTCCCTCACTCTCCCCCCACTCTCCCTCACTCTCCTCCACTCTCCCCCACCCTCCCCCACTCTCCCCCACTCTCCCCCACCCTCCCCCACTCTCCCCCACTCTCCCCCCCACTCTCCCCCACTCTCCCCACAGCTGTTTACATAAATTACACTCCAGGAATGGCTCAGGGGTCGCAGGCGCAAATTAAATATTATACTTACCTTAGGGTCATGTCAGTTCTAATATTAATTTATTCTGTAATTTTCCATTAAAATTAATAAAAATGTCATTTGGAAGAGAGAGAATGCAAGAGAGGAAGGTGGAAAGGAAGCAAAGAAATGAAGAATAGGAAAGAAGCAAGATATCAACGAAGCAAGATATCAAAGAAGCAAGATATCAAAGAAGCAAGATATCAACGAAGCAAGATATATTAAAGAAGACATCAACGAAGCAAGATATCAAAGGAGCAAGATATCAAAGAAGCAAGATATCAAAGAAGCAAGATATCAACGAAGCAAGATATCAAAGAAGCAAGATATCAAAGAAGCAAGATATCAAAGAAGCAAGATATCAAAGAAGCAAAATATCAACGAAGCAAGATATATCAAAGAAGATATCAACGAAGCAAGATATCAAAGGAGCAAGATATCAAAGAAGCAAGATATCAAAGAAGCAAGATATCAACTAAGCAAGATATCAAAGAAGCAAGATATCAACGAAGCAAGATATCAAAGAAGCAAGATATAAACGAAGCAAGATATATCAAAGAAGCAAGATATCAAAGAAGCAAGATATCAGAGAAGCAAGATATCAGAGAAGCAAGATATCAACGAAGCAAGATATCAAAGAAGCAAGATATCAAAGAAGCAAGATATCAAAGAAGCAAGATATCAAAGAAGCAAGATATCAAAGAAGCAAGATATCAACGAAGCAAGATATCAAAGAAGCATGATATCAAAGAAGCAAGATATCAAAGAAGCAAGATATATCAAAGAAGATATTCAAGAAGCAAGATATATCAAAGAAGATATTCAAGAAGCAAGATATATCAAAGAAGATATCTAAGAAGCAAGATATCAAAGAAGCAAGATATATCAAAGAAGATATCCAAGAAGCAAGATATATCAAAGAAGATATCCAAGAAGCAAGATATATCAAAGAAGATATCCAAGAAGCAAGATATCGAAGAAGCAAGAAAGGAAAGAATCAAGAAAGGAAAGAAGCAAGAAAGGAAAGAAGCGAGAAAAGAAAGAAGCGAGAAAGGAAAGAAGCAAGAAAAGAAAGAAGCGAGAAAGGAAAGAAGCAAGAAAAGAAAGAAGCGAGAAAGGAAAGAAGCGAGAAAAGAAAGAATCAAGAAAGGAAAGAATCAAGAAAGGAAAGAATCAAGAAAGGAAAGAAGCAAGAAAAGAAAGAATCAAGAAAGGAAAGAAGCAAGAAAGGAAAGAAGCAAGAAAGTAACGAACCAAGAAAGGAAAGAAGCGAGAAAAGAAAGAAGCGAGAAAGGAAAGAAGCAAGAAAAGAAAGAAGCGAGAAAGGAAAGAAGCGAGAAAAGAAAGAATCAAGAAAGGAAAGAAGCAAGAAAAGAAAGAAGCAAGAAAAGAAAGAATCAAGAAAGGAAAGAAGCGAGAAAAGAAAGAATCAAGAAAGGAAAGAAGCAAGAAAAGAAAGAATCAAGAAAGGAAAGAAGCAAGAAAGGAAAGAAGCAAGAAAGTAACGAACCAAGAAAGGAAAGAAGCGAGAAAAGAAAGAAGCGAGAAAGGAAAGAAGCAAGAAAAGAAAGAAGCGAGAAAGGAAAGAAGCGAGAAAAGAAAGAATCAAGAAAGGAAAGAAGCAAGAAAAGAAAGAATCAAGAAAGGAAAGAACCAAGAAAGGAAAGAAGCGAGAAAGGAAAGAACCAAGAAAGGAAAGAAGCGAGAAAAGAAAGAATCAAGAAAGGAAAGAAGCAAGAAAAGAAAGAATCAAGAAAGGAAAGAAGCAAGAAAGGAAAGAAGCAAGAAAGTAACGAACCAAGAAAGGAAAGAAGCGAGAAAAGAAAGAAGCGAGAAAGGAAAGAAGCAAGAAAAGAAAGAAGCGAGAAAGGAAAGAAGCGAGAAAAGAAAGAATCAAGAAAGGAAAGAAGCAAGAAAAGAAAGAAGCAAGAAAAGAAAGAATCAAGAAAGGAAAGAAGCAAGAAAGTAACGAACCAAGAAAGGAAAGAAGCGAGAAAAGAAAGAAGCGAGAAAGGAAAGAAGCAAGAAAAGAAAGAAGCGAGAAAGGAAAGAAGCGAGAAAAGAAAGAATCAAGAAAGGAAAGAAGCAAGAAAAGAAAGAATCAAGAAAGGAAAGAACCAAGAAAGGAAAGAAGCGAGAAAGGAAAGAACCAAGAAAGGAAAGAAGCGAGAAAAGAAAGAATCAAGAAAGGAAAGAAGCAAGAAAAGAAAGAATCAAGAAAGGAAAGAAGCAAGAAAGGAAAGAAGCAAGAAAGTAACGAACCAAGAAAGGAAAGAAGCGAGAAAAGAAAGAAGCGAGAAAGGAAAGAAGCAAGAAAAGAAAGAAGCGAGAAAGGAAAGAAGCGAGAAAAGAAAGAATCAAGAAAGGAAAGAAGCAAGAAAAGAAAGAAGCAAGAAAAGAAAGAATCAAGAAAGGAAAGAAGCGAGAAAGGAAAGAATCAAGGAAGGAAGGAAGAGAGAAGAGAAGGAAAATATAAAAGGTTGGGGGGGGGAGGAAAACATTGCGATGAACTTCCTTAATCTGTGTGAAAGAGCTTAAGTGAGTGAATAATTAACTCAATGGTGAGCTTGCACAGAGGAGGAGGGACTCACGCGGATGGGGGCATGGATAAGGGGGGATGGTGGATAGCGTGGGACAGGCAGAGACGGAGGGAGGGGGGAGGAGCAAGGGACAGAAAGGGTTCATTGGATGGGAAAGGGTCGATGCCTGGGAGAGGAGGAGGTGGGGAGTGAGGGATATATATATACACGTAGGTTAGGTCGCGGATAGGAACGATGGATAGGTATACAAGGGGGCCAGAAAGGTCAGTGTCTTACGGGTTTAATACATGGATAGGAAGGATAGATGGGGGATAGTAGGGGGCAGATGAATATAGCGGCCTCCAAAAACATGTATCTACAAAAAGTTCATCTAAGTCTATATCATTTATCGTTGTGAAAAATTCCACTTTGGTAATTCTTGATATTCCAAACGATCTATAGTGTCTTCAGACGTAGCAGGAGGGCCACATGTGTTCCACACATGTGGGGACACATGTGTGGAACACATGTATAGTACAACGCACACATACATGTCCCCACCCCCATCTGTTCAGGTCCCCGAGGGCGGTACAGACATTCTTCTGTTACAGGAACACAGATTTCTGTGGTGCGGTCCGCCCATTTCTGTTCCACTCTCTCTCTCTCTCTCTCTCTCTCTCTCTCTCTCTCTCTCTCTCTCTCTCTCTCTCTCTCTCTCTCTCTCTCTCTCTCTCTCTCTCTCTCTCTCTCACAGCGTGAGTGCTCGCTACCTGGAGACTGGCTCACCTTTAACCGACCATTTACAAAATTCATGGAGATTTTCGCTTCCTGAGTGATCATCAACGCTGCCCCAATGCCAACAAAATATGGGTGTCATATATTAGGGGGCGTGGGTGGTGTGGGAGACCAACACAGAGACCATATATTAGGGGGGCGTTGGTCGCTAGGGGCCACTAGTGTAAACATTTCTCTCGACCGCAAAATGTTGTCTGTTAGTATGCGGTCTTCCAGCTGGTCTCCTGTCTCCTACCTGGCCCAGGTCTCCTACTTGGGCCAGGTCTCCCACCTGGGCCAGGTCTCCTAGCTGTGTCAGGTCTTTAGATTGTATTCGTATGACCTTCGGCTCGACCTTTAACCTTTATTTCTTTGGGTAATTTTATTTTTTATTTGGGTGTGACGGTGTGGTGAGAGTATATATATATATATATATATATATATATATATATATATATATATATATATATATATATATATATATATATATATATATATATATATATTTATATATATATATATATATATATATATATATATATATATATATATATATATACATATATATATATGTCGTACCTAGTAGCCAGAACGCACTTCTCAGCCTAATATGCAAGGCCCGAATTGCCTAATAAGCCAAGTTTTCCTGAATTAATATATTTTCTGTAATTTTTTTCTTATGAAGTGATAAAGCTACCCATTTCATAATGTATGAGGTCAATTTTATTTTATTGGAGTTAAAATTAACGTAGATATATGACCGAACCTAACCAACCCTACCTAACCTAACCTAACCTATCTTTATAGGTTAGGTTAGGTAGCCGAAAAAGTTAGGTTAGGTTAGGTTAGGTAGGTTAGGTAGTCGAAAAACAATTATTTCATGAAAACTTGGCTTATTAGGCAAATCGGGCCTTGCATATTAGGCTGAGAAGTGCGTTCTGGCTACTAGGTATAGGATATATATATATATATATATATATATATATATATATATATATATATATATATATATATATATATATATATATATGTCGTACCTAGTAGCCAGAACTCACTTCTCAGCCTACTATTCAAGGCCCGATTTGCCTAATAAGCCAAGTTTTCCTGAATTAATATATTTACTATAATTTTTTTCTTATGAAATGATAAAGCAACCCTTTTCTCTATGTATGAGGTCAATTTTTTTTTATTGGAGTTAAAATTAACGTATATATATGACCGAACCTAACCAACCCTACCTAACCTAACCTAACCTATATTTATAGGTAAGGTTAGGTTAGGTAGCCAAAAAAAGCTAGGTTAGGTTAGGTTAGGTAGGTTAGGTAGACGAAAAAACATTAATTCATGAAAACTTGGCTTATTAGGCAAATCGGGCCTTGAATAGTAGGCTGAGAAGTGCGTTCTGGCTATTAGGTACGACATATATATATATATATATATATATATATATATATATATATATATATATATATATATATATATATATATATATATATATATATATATACCGGCTCCCCATACCTGGAGAAGGTTGTGCAAGTTCTTCTACTCCCCGAGCTCGGGCTGTGATAACTTGGTCCAACAGGCTGTTGCTGCTTGTTCGCTTGATCACTGCAACACAAACCTCTGTTATGGTGGTTATATCACCTCACTCTATAGACTGGGCACATCCCCACCCATCCGAACCCCATCCCACAACCCCCTATCGCCCCTTTAAGTCAAATATTACCATTCCAGAGTCTTCCTGTTCCAGCAGGCACTTCACACACTCCCTTTCTTGTCACTCGACTGAATTGCTATTTTTTTCCTTTTTTTTTGACAATTATTCTTTCTCTCGTCTTTCTCCCTTTCCTCTATCCCCCCCCCTCCTTCTTCCTTTTTACCATCTACCCCCATTCCATCCTCCTATTCCACTCCTCGATCCCTTTCCCACCTCTCCAAGCGACTTTCATTCCTTTCCATTTTCGTTCCAATCTCATAAATGTCCCCTCCCACCCCACGAGACCCGCCGCCATAAAACCCTGGGATTTATTTACCAATGGGGATTTATTTGTTGTCAGTAAATCCCTAGCGAGGATTTACCTGTGGATTATTGCAGAGGTCAAGAGTGGAGGAGAGGAAGGTGGCCAGTAATGGTCTCAGAGGCCCAAGAGGAGTGTTGACCAGACCACACACTAGAATTGAAGGGACGACGACGTCTCGGTCCGTCCTGGACCATTCTCAAGTCGATTGTGATTGTACAATCGACTTGAGAATGGTCCAGGACGGACCGAAACGTCGTCGTCCCTTCACCTTCTAGTGTGTGGTCTGGTCAACATAGTTTAGCCACGTTATTCTTGGCCAGCAGAGGTGTATCTTCTGATAGGCTGACTGTGCTGATAAGCTGTCAGTGGTTATCCACTGTTGAAATAAAGATATCATGTGTAAATCCTTGCAACATTGCACGAGGAATAAGTAACTAAATGTTTGAAACTCAGTTAAGTAACTGAATGAGTGTGAGAGTGTGAGAGAACAAAGATGATGCCCTGATAGTGTAGTATTATTATCATCTATATTCTCTAAATCACTATCACTAAATTACTTGTCATCTATATTCACCACGTGCTATCCGGCCTCCTGATAGCACGTCGTATTTTGACGTGTAGTCTATCTTAAACTGTCGTTCTGGAAAATGGAAGCGGCTGGCGAAATTGACGTACTATCCCGTTTTCTGTTTTGGGTCCTCTGGTAGGTTAGGATAGTGTACGTTAGTACGTCAGTTTCTTGACGTTAGGGACGTTCGGGTGAACGGTGTCAGCAGATATTTGCTTTCCAAAAGTTGGAAAGTTCAGTTCATTTCATTTCAGTTCTGTCGGCATTTCAGTTCAATCAGGAAATGTAAAAATAGCACAATTTAGGAGAAATTCCTGTTTCAAGATATCTTTTAAAAGTGATATCAGGTCAAGTGAGTCAGTCTATTTCTGGTATGTTCCAATATGGCGGCGGCAAGCGTCGCTTGACTTGCGGACTTTTTTCGCGCCAAAAAGGTGAGTGGCCCAAGAACCCAGGATGTAAGAGAAGAACGTGATTGGCGAGAGGTTGAACGAAAGGACCAATCAACAGGC
Organism: Procambarus clarkii; assembly: GCF_040958095.1. NCBI lineage: Eukaryota > Metazoa > Arthropoda > Malacostraca > Decapoda > Cambaridae > Procambarus > Procambarus clarkii. The sequence goes on from NC_091228.1 coordinate 4,177,143, forward strand.
AAGCCATAGTCACGTGACCAACGGGATGCAGGCGCTACAAAGGCTTGAAACACACTAGTACCACCCTAGCTTTCGTTGAGGGAGGTTATCGCAGGCTTTGCTCCAGATTTTTTTGTGAGAAATTCTTTAAGAAGCGGCGTGTCCGAACTTGAGTGAGTGACAGGGATATTTTGAAGTCACGAGGAGGCCTAATTAACTTCAGGGAGGTGCAATTCGTCGATTTCCCCGAAAGTTACAGAGTTGAGCGAATAGGAAGCGACATTATCCAACCAGCTGGGCGGGACCAGTGGGGGTCGAGGAAGTACCAGGTCCGCAAGGTCTTCCTAAGAGCACGGTTGCCAGGGAAAGGGTCGTTGCACCGTTGCACGGACCAGAGCATGAGCAAAGGGACTACCATTGCAAAAAAAGTGGTGCCCAGCGTGCCACAAGATGTTACAGAGAATGAGGGAGTCTCCAGCTGCACTGCCCACACGCTAGTGAGAACGCTTGCGTGCAAGAAAGACTCTGAGCGTTTAAATGGTCATCAGGTCCATTACTGTAGCTAAGTAACTCTCCCTTCCCTACTCCACGAGTTGGTCTTCAGTCAGAGGAAAGATTTCACGGTTCCCGGTGCTATATTTCCACGATATATTTGCTGTGCTGCATTTTCTATGACATTGTAATAATTGGGTTATCTTGAGATGATTTCGGGGCTTTTTAGTGTCCCCGCGGCCCGGCCTGCAATTGCACTATGCCATTGCAGAAGCCCACGTTGAGTTCCCCAACGAGCCAACACCACAACCCGTTCTAAAATACTAATTTATTGTGAATATTTCAGTTTACCGTGAAAAGCTGAATAGAAAACCACAACCTAACCTAACCTTCTTAGTGTGTTAAGATATTACAATTAGTACTGAACCTATCTTCTTGAGGTTATCTTGAGATGATTTCGGGGCTTTTTTTTTTTTAGTGTCCCCGCGGCCCGGTCCTCGACCAGGCCTCCACCCCCAGGAAGCAGCCCGTGACAGCTGACTAACACCCAGGTACCTATTTACTGCTAGGTAACAGGGGCATTCAGGGTGAAAGAAACTTTGCCCAATGCCCTATACCTATATTGATAATACAGTTTTATAAAAATATTAAAACAAAACTAAAATATTTAAATAAATTGCAAAATAACTCAGGATATTGTCAAATTTTGTATAAAATCTCTATTGTTTAATAAAACTAAGAGAAAAAGTTAGTGCCTTGGAAAAAAATATTTCTTAGAATGTCACATATATACTTCTTTATAAGCGAAATAGTGACTATAAGCAATAAGTCATATATGTGCTAGCTTGTGCGAGAGCGGGTTGGCAACAACAAGATACCGACACGCCAGTGACCGAGATAATAACAGGAAGTAATGATATCTTCAGCTATGATATCATGCTCTTGCGGCGGGGGGTCGTTGCTCTTATCAAATGACACTCGCAAGAGGATTTTTTTTTTAATTTTGCCCGGAGGGGTGAGTTTATTGGGCAGCGCCACTCATCCTGTGAGTGGACACACCGCCATAGTGACAGTATTGGGCAGCGCCACTCATCCTGTGAGTGGACACACCACCATAGTGACAGTATTGGGCAGCGCCACTCATCCTGTGAGTGGACACACCACCATAGTGACAGTGTTGGGCAGCGCCACTCATCCTGTGAGTGGACACACCACCATAGTGACAGTATTGGGCAGCGCCACTCATCCTGTGAGTGGACACACCGCCATAGTGACAGTATTGGGCAGCGCCACTCATCCTGTGAGTGGACACACCGCCATAGTGACAGTATTGGGCAGCGTCACTCATCCTGTGAGTGGACACACCGCCATAGTGACAGTATTGGGCAGCGTCACTCATCCTGTGAGTGGACACCGCCATAGTGACAGTATTGGGCAGCGTCACTCATCCTGTGAGTGGACACACCGCCATTGTGACAGTATTGGGCAGCGTCACTCATCCTGTGAGTGGACACACCGCCATAGTGACAGTATTGGGCAGCGTCACTCATCCTGTGAGTGGACACACCGCCATAGTGACAGTATTGGGCAGCGCCACTCATCCTGTGAGTGGACACACCGCCAGAGTGACAGTATTGGGCAGCGCCACTCATCCTGTGAGTGGACACACCGCCATTGTGACAGTATTGGGCAGCGCCACTCATCCTGTGAGTGGACACACCGCCATAGTGACAGTATTGAGCAGCGTCACTCATCCTGTGAGTGGACACACCGCCATAGTGACAGTATTGGGCAGCGTCACTCATCCTGTGAGTGGACACACCGCCATAGTGACAGTATTGGGCAGCGCCACTCATCCTGTGAGTGGACACACCGCCAGAGTGACAGTATTGGGCAGCGCCACTCATCCTGTGAGTGGACACACCGCCATTGTGACAGTATTGGGCAGCGCCACTCATCCTGTGAGTGGACACACCGCCATAGTGACAGTATTGAGCAGCGTCACTCATCCTGTGAGTGGACACACCGCCATAGTGACAGTATTGGGCAGCGTCACTCATCCTGTGAGTGGACACACCGCCATAGTGACAGTATTGGGCAGCGTCACTCATCCTGTGAGTGGACACACCGCCATAGTGACAGTATTGGGCAGCGCCACTCATCCTGTGAGTGAACACACCGCCATAGTGACAGTATTGGGCAGCGTCACTCATCCTGTGAGTGGACACACCGCCATAGTGACAGTATTGGGCAGCGCCACTCATCCTGTGAGTGGACACACCGCCATAGTGACAGTATTGGGCAGCGCCACTCATCCTGTGAGTGGACACACCGCCATAGTGACAGTATTGGGCAGCGCCACTCATCCTGTGAGTGGACACACCGCCATAGTGACAGTATTGGGCAGCGCCACTCATCCTGTGAGTGGACACACCGCCATAGTGACAGTATTGAGCAGCGCCACTCATCCTGTGAGTGGACACACCGCCATAGTGACAGTATTGGGCAGCGCCACTCATCCTGTGAGTGGACACACCGCCATAGTGACAGTATTGGGCAGCGTCACTCATCCTGTGAGTGGACACACCGCCATAGTGACAGTATTGGGCAGTATGGGGCCCCGATTTGCACTTGCCCGAGGGCCCCCACCAGCATAGCATTCCTTCACGTTATTCTTTTAGTTTTAGCCACTCAGAACGAAGTATCCATGTAGCACGGTCTATGGCGAGCCCGTAAATTTCCTTCAGAGCATCCACCTCTACCAATCACCCAGTTTCAGCAGACTTACCATCGTTACCTGTTATTGCTGGTGGTGACATTTTGCAAGAGGAAATAACCAAATTTATAACAGTAAAGGAATTTGCATATCCTACATTGGGGTTCAGTGACCGGAAGTCCGGCAATGTTATTGTTGAACATGAAAATGGAGAAGAACGTTTGAATATGAAACATTTGAATGTTTGAATTTGAATGTTTGAATTTGAATGTTTGAATTTGAATGTTTGAATTTGAATGTTTGAATTCGAATGTTTGAATTTGAATGTTTGAATTCGAATGTTTGAATCTGAATGTTTGAATCTGAATGTTTGAATTTGAATGTTTTGAATGAAGTGAATATGAAATTAAAGCCAGGAGTATGACTCCAGATACAGATTACAGTGATGGGGAAAAAACAGGAACAAAAATGCAGTATGTGTCTTAGTACACATGACAGATCAACAGAATATTAATTTCTCACTAAACTCAAAAAGTTGAAGGTGGAAACTTTCTTCCTTATTCTGGACACAGTAATCTTTGAACTGACAAAACGTTTAGAGGTTTATTCACGGATTGTAAATCTGTTTCCTATACGTTTAGAGGTTTATTCACGGATTGTAAATCTGTTTCCTATACGTTTAGAGGTTTATTCACGGATTGTAAATCTGTTTCCTATACGTTTAGAGGTTTATTCACGGATTGTAAATCTGTTTCCTATACGTTTAGAGGTTTATTCACGGATTGTAAATCTGTTTCCTATACGTTTAGAGGTTTATTCACGGATTGTAAATCTGTTTCCTTTCTTCAGTGAATTGAGAACCATTGTTTCTGATACACTAAAGAACAAGTGAGAACATCTGGTTAATATATATCACGAAGAACGGAATTATGATAACATGATGATTATGATAACTTGATTGCCTGTCCCTACCTCCTCATCACAATCGACTTGAGAATGGTCCAGGACGGACCGAAACGTCGTCGTTTCTTCAATTTCTAGTGTGTGGTCTGGTCAACATACTTCAGCCACGTTATTGTGACTCCTCGCCTGCATTATGATAACTTTTTAAATGAATGTGAGCATTTAAGAGCACTACATAGCTCTCGATTGTGATATTGTGAGACTCTCCTTGCACTGTATAGAACAATAATTTGAAATCTATATTCCCGAATGTTAAAATTGCACTCTGGTTCATGTGCGTGATATTGACCAACCGAACAGGAGAACGTTCTTGTTCAAGACTGAAACTTATAACAAATCTTCGTACCTCAATCTTCTTCGTAGTAGGGGCCTCGTAGCCTGGTGGATAGCGCGCAGGACTCGTAATTCTGTGGCGCGGGTTCGATTCCCGCACGAGGCAGAAACAAATGGGCAAAGTTTCTTTCACCCTGAATGCCCCTGTTACCTAGCAGTAAATAGGTACCTGGGAGTTAGTCAGCTGTCACGGGCTGCTTCCTGGGGGTGGAGGCCTGGTCGAGGACCGGGCCGCGGGGACACTAAAGCCCCGAAATCATCTCAAGATAACCTCAAGATAACCACAATGGCACAGCATCGTTTGAACTGTCTTTTCCTTCAATGACATTCTGAAGACCATTGACTTCAAGTCAATAATAAAGCTATTCTCTGAAAAGAAATGTCCCAAATGCTTGTTATATTATGTACTGATGGAGTAGGGTCCAGGGGCCCCCTGAACACTAGCTTGCCCAGAGGGGCCCATAATGCCCTTAAGAGGGCCCCTGGTTATCAGGGGCCCCCATGGGCCAGCAGGGAGAGTGTGTGAACATAAATATGCGACCAGTGAATCAGACATAATAGAATATTGATGACTGGAGTATTGGCACGCAGGTCCTTGCTTCACCTGTTACCAATAACGGAGCACCGGGTCTGACACCCCTGTGACGCCACCACTAACAGCCTGGTGTCTCCAACAACCAGATGACTCGATCGTTTCTGGTGACATCATCGAGAAGTATAGGTGGGCCACACTTGTCGTGGTGGGCCACACTTGTCGTGGTGGGCCACACTTGTCGTGGTGGGCCACACTTGTCGTGGTGGGCCACACTTGTCGTGGTGGGCCACACTACAATCCTCCCGTCCCATCCCAGATCCTTATCCTGACCCCTTCCCAGTGCTATATAGTCGTAATGGCTTGGCGCATTCCCCTTGATTGTTCCCTTCCCTTACTCCATTGCGCTACAATTTCCGCCAACGACATCTGGGGTTCCGGGACACCCCCATCCCCCCCCTGCCTGTCGTCTGAGACGACTGCAACAATGCACTCAACATTGCTGAAGGATAAGAATAGTAGCGGCAACAGGTTACGTTCGAACAAGTCGATACAGGAATCTAACATCCTAGGCATCCTAGATATTAAAAGGAATAGGCAAGGATAGACTCCTTAACGATTGGGGGCTTCCTCAAAGTTCTAACAACACAAGATGTTGTTCAGGTCAACATGCTCAAAAGGTCAGATGTAACACAAACAAGGAACAACGGGTTCAAGTTCAACAAGCCACAGTGTAGGGCTGAGAACAGGAGATGATTCTTCACCCACTCATGGAACCGCCTACCCGTCGAAGCTCTAAATACCATACCTGGAGCCAGATTCACGAAAGCACTTACGAATCTGTACATTTTTTCTCAATCTTTGGCGGCTTTGTTTACAATTATTAAACAGTTAATGAGCTCCGAAGCACCAGGAGGCTGTTTATAACAATAACAACAGTTGATTGGCAAGTTTTCATGCTTGTAAACTGTTTAATAAATGTAACCAAAGCCGTCAATGATTGAGGAAAGATGTTCACGTTCGTAAGTGCTTGCGTAACTGCTTTCGTGAATCTGGACCCTGGAGGATAATTAACTTTATCCATAAGTTCTTTAACCCAATCAAGTGATGAGTTAGCCATTGGGGCTTCTCATATTATTCAGATCATCAATTAATACGACTATTCATTAATTACCATCATCATTTTTTTTTAAGATTATCAAAATAATATTTGAGTGGAGTAATTTTTTAACCAGAACTTTTTTGAGCATTGGAGTAACTATTTTGAGCACTGGAGTAACTATTTTGATCACTGGAGTAACTATTTTGAGCACTGGAGTAACTATTTTGAGCATTGGAGTAACTATTTTGAGCATTGGAGTAACTTTTTTGAGCACTGGAGTAACTATTTTGAGCACTGGAGTAACTATTTTGAGCACTGGAGTAGTGTTGAGCGCTGGAGTAACTTTTCTGAGCGCCTGAGCTCTGCTGACACTCTGACTTCAGTGACCACTTGACTGTGATGCGAGAAGAAACAGTTTTCTTGATCACTTAGTAAATGTAATGACAGGAGTGAATCACAAGAAAATGAATTAGAGCAATGAGAGGATTCGAACCAGCGACCAAGGTATTCCCAGCACCTCACCATACCCCTGCACCACCACATAGTATAAGCTATACAACCTGTGGATTCCATTTAATCCACAGAATCCATAAGTATGGATATAGGATCGTGATTAAGTGTTGGTGGTTGTGTAAGGTTTTCGAGTTAGTAAATTGTCGAATTGAATCGTATTTGATTGAGTAAGGCATTGATTGGATGATTAGGTGTGTGTAGATTGGTTACAGAAGAGGCTGATGCATCAGTAGTGGAAGTTGAGATTAATGAGGTTCGCTGATTTAGGGGTAACTGTGAACCAATTCTTGATTATCACTGGAAACATGTTCTTGAATCCCTGTTCGAGCAGAGGTAGACGATTCAGGATTGGATTCAGATTCTTAGAGAACTTTTGTAGATAAAATCTTCAGGAATTTCAATTTGGAGGGAATTTTTTTTGGTCTAAGTTATCGCTTATTGTATAAATAAATATTCCCATTTATAAATTCTTGGCCATTTGATGAATTGAATTTGATGAATTTAGTTTTGATGAATTTATGATGAATTTATGATGAATATGATGAATTTTACCATGCAGTTGATGGTGTTGCAAGATGATGGTGTGATAATGAGTCTGTGGGTTGATGAGTTGATGAGTTGATGAAGGCAGTGTCACTACACTGCCGGTCGGCCGAGCGGACAGCACGCTGGACTTGTGATTCTGTGGTCCTGGGTTCGATCCCAGGCGCCGGCGAGAAACAATGGGCAGAGTTTCTTTCACTCTATGCCCCTGTTACCTAGCAGTAAAATAGGTACCTGGGAGTTAGTCAGCTGTCGCGGGTTGCTTCCTGGAGGTGGAGGCCTGGTCGAGGACCGGGCCGCGGGGACACTAAAAAGCCCCGAAATCATCTCAAGATAACCTCAAGATAACCTCAAGATAACCTCAAGATAACACTGCCTGAGTATAGTAATCATTATTGACTCGCATCTGTCTTCCAAGCTTGAGACTATTTCTTAATATTCTGTGGTAATATACATAGCTAGAACACTTCTGTTCAGAATAAGCTGAACATTTAGTGTTATTTAGGTAAGTCCTCACCTGCCTATATGTTCTCCAGGACATATGCTGATCTTACTCTCACTCCCTATGGACGGTAGAGCGACGGTCTCGCTTCATGCAGGTCGGCGTTCAATCCCCGACCGTCCATAAGTGGTTGGGCACCATTCCTTTCCCTCCGTCCCATCCCAAATCTTTATCCTGACCCCTTCACAGTACTATATAGTCGTAATGGCTTGGCGCTTTCCCCCTGATAGTTCGCTCTCACTCCCTATGGACGGTAGAGCGACGGTCTCGCTTCATGCAGGTCGGCGTTCAATCCCCGACCTGTCCATAAGTGGTTGGGCACCATTCCTTTCCCTCCGTCCCATCCCTAATCTTTATTCTGATCCCTTCACAGTGTTATATAGTCGTAATGGCTTGGCGCTTTCCCCCCTGATAGTTCGCTCTCACTCCCTATGGGTCGTTTTGAAGGAAACTTCATCTCTGAAGCAGTCATTTCAGAATACCTTTCTTGTTGAACTAATGGGTGTTCAACAGATTATTAGTTTTATTGATTATATGTAGTCCATTACATCACTTAAGATGTTCACGGTGTTATTATCCATTGTTCAGTAAAAATAAAATTGCACTTGGCTCATTGGTCGAATTTTTCAGCTCGCAGCCAATCACACTTAAGCACAATGTCAACAAATATATCACGTGACCTGATGACGGAAGTGACGTCAGCAGCCCCGCTCGGCGCCATCTTCCGCCATAAAATGATTAACATGTAAACAGACAGAAATCAATACAATGTTATAACCACTCACAGCACGCGTGAAATCGACTCTATAGTCTCTACCATGACTCTCACGAGGGCAGTATATAGAGTTACAAAGATCACATCTTAAGATGTGTTCGAAAGCCTCCGTGAGATTGGGGTGTGTGTGTGTACGAAATGACACTCTTCTTTCGACTCATTATTTTTCCTAGGATTGCCAAGTTTGTTTAGACATTTAGTCGTGGTTCAGCTCTAATCTCTAAGTCATTTCTTGAAGCAAACGTTTGTTTTGGCAATTCTACAGTTGCTATTTGTGCTGCTGGACTGAGGAGTTCGAATTTAAATACTCTTACTTGGTGTGTGTGTGTGTGTGTGTGTGTGTGTGTGTGTGTGTGTGTGTGTGTGTGTGTGTGTGTGTGTGTGTGTGTGTGTGTACGTACGTACGTGCATGCGTGCGTGTGTGCGTGCGTGAATACGTGCATGAACTGGACACATTTTTATTACTTAACGATAAAAACCATTCGGAACTTTTATTTTTTAAAAAGAAGTGGTCTTCATCTCCAAATTGCGAGCCAAACTTTCCGGATTTTTTTCATATGAAGCCTTAACATCTTAGATTGGAAGGCAGGACAGGGGAGACTGAGACAGGAGACAAGACAGGGGACACTGAGACAGGGGACACTGAGACAGAAGGCAGGACAGGGGAGACTGAGACAGGAGACAAGACAGGGGACATTGAGACAGGAGGCAGGACAGGGGGACACTGAGACAGAAGGCAGGACAGGGGAGACTGAGACAGGAGGCAGGACAGGGGAGACTGAGACAGGAGACAAGACAGGGGACACTGAGACAGGAGGCAGGACAGGGGGACACTGAGACAGAAGGCAGGACAGGGGAGACTGAGACAGGAGACAAGACAGGGGACACTGAGACAGGAGGCAGGACAGGGGGACACTGAGCCAGAAGGCAGGACAGGGGAGACTGAGACAGGAGGCAGGACAGGGGAGACTGAGACAGGAGACAAGACAGGGGACACTGAGACAGGAGGCAGGACAGGGGGACACTGAGACAGAAGGCAGGACAGGGGAGACTGAGACAGGAGGCAGGACAGGGGGACACTGAGACAGAAGGCAGGACAGGGGAGACTGAGACAGGAGGCAGGACAGGGGAGACTGAGACAGGAGACAAGACAGGGGACACTGAGACAGAAGGCAGGACAGGGGAGACTGAGACAGGAGACAAGACAGGGGACACTGAGACAGGAGGCAGGACAGGGGAGACTGAGACAGGAGACAAGACAGGGGACACTGAGACAGGAGACAAGACAGGGGACACTGAGATAGAAGGCAGGACAGGGAAGACTGAGACAGGAGGCAGGACAGGGGAGACTGAGACAGGAGACAAGACAGGGAACACTGAGACAGGAGGCAGGACAGGGGACACTGAGACAGGAGACAAGACAGGGGACACTGAGACAGAAGGCAGGACAGGGAAGACTGAGACAGGAGGCAGGACAGGGGAGACTGAGACAGGAGACAAGACAGGGGACACTGAGACAGGAGACAAGACAGGGGACACTGAGACAGAAGGCAGGACAGGGAAGACTGAGACAGGAGGCAGGACAGGGGAGACTGAGACAGGAGACAAGACAGGGAACACTGAGACAGGAGGTAGGACAGGGGACACTGAGACAGGAGACAAGACAGGGGACACTGAGACAGGAGACAAGACAGGGGACACTGAGACAGAAGGCAGGACAGGGAAGACTGAGACAGGAGGCAGGACAGGGGACACTGAGACAGAAGACAGGGGACAAGGAACACTGAGACAGAAGACAGGGGACAAGGAACACTGAGACAGAAGACAGGGGACAAGGAACGCTGAGACAGAAGACAGGGGACAAGGAACACTGAGACAGAAGACAGGGGACAAGGAACACTGAGACAGAAGACAGGGGACAAGGAACACTGAGACAGAAGACAGGGGACAAGGAACAGACAGATTAGAGGAAGTCTCATTATATTCTCCCTAGAGCTGCTTGACATCAGCGACAGGACCACACTGGACCACACTGGACCACACACTGGACCACACATTAACCCTTGTGCACGGTGCTCAACTCATCCTCTCTTTGCAACCCCTCCAAAGCACAGCACCGAGCCAAAGTGTTGAACAGAAACGATCTCACTTCATCTAAGAAACATATCTTGAAGACCCGCTTCCTGCGCTCAGGGTCCGCGCTAAGAAAAACAATTTTGTGCAAGGCAGATTGAAAGTGTGCAGTTACACCCGACTCGAGTTGACCGTCACACGACTGGCTGAGTGGTCCATGTTGACGACTCATTTTCTGGCCATTCAGTGACATGCATATATCATCTGTTGAGTGAATAAGCAGCATAGATGATTTGCAACGGAAGTAGCATAGATGATTTGCACCATAAGTAGCAGATAACGTGAATTCAACGTCAGTAACGTGAATTCAACTTTGATAACGTGAACTCAATTCCGGAATAGAGAATGGGGGAGAGAGAGGGAGGCAGATGGAACAGGAGAAAGGGAAGGGAAGGAGGGACGGAGAAGGAGAGAGAAGCTTACAGATAGACATCCGGGCTACAGCCAGATATACCCCCATCTATCCACAAAAGAGAAAGCTCCCTCTATCCAAGGCTGGAAGCACCTCTATCCTAGGCTGGAAGCACCTCTATCTTAGGCTGGAAGCACCTCTATCTTAGGCTGGAAGCACCTCTATCTTAGGCTGGAAGCACCTCTATCTTAGGCTGGAAGCACCTCTATCCTCGGCTGGAAGTACCTCTATCTTAGGCTGGAAGCACCTCTATCTTAGGCTGGAAGCACCTCTATCTTAGGCTGGAAGCACCTCTATCTTAGGCTGGAAGCACCTCTATCCTAGGCTAGAAGCACCTCTATCCAAGACTGGAAGCACCTCTATCCTAGGCTAGAAGCACCTCTATCTTAGGCTGGAAGCACCTCTATCCAAGACTGGAAGCACCTCTATCCTAGGCTAGAAGCACCTCTATCTTAGGCTGGAAGCACCTCTATCCAAGACTGGAAGCACCTCTATCCTAGGCTAGAAGCACCTCTATCTTAGGCTGGAAGCACCTCTGTCCAAGACTGGAAGCACCTCTATCCTAGGCTAGAAGCACCTCTATCCAAGGCTGGAAGCCCCACTCCTTGAGGGCTAGTCTCAGGCAACTTTACATAGCCGGGGTCAGCCCCTTTGCTTTCCCCTGGATGTGAAATGTGGAGCCGAAAATCCGTAGAGTTTATCATTCATTTAATATAGCCGTGTATTGAGACTATTCACGTGGCAAATTTGTGTTCTGGGAACCACTTTTTGATCACATTGGTGTAGTGAAAAGTGATACAGTGATGGGGAGATATGGGAAGAGTGTGTGTGTGTGGGGTGAGTAGATGTATAGGGAGACATTGAAGGGTGAGTGGTAGACCCGGGCACCGCCCGGTGACTCCCTCTAGTTTTATTATACGCATTGAAATCACAATACGGCATGATATATCAATGGAAATCTTTATCGGGGCAATGGGGGATTTCTACCCGCATTCTGGGCATTCCCAGACACCTGGCTTAACCGCCTCAACCACGATGGTACAAAAGTCAACCAGTCGAGTCCGTAGAGTTCAGATCTGGTCGACTTTTGTACCATCGTGGCTGAGTCGGTTAACACAGGTGTCTGGACGAAGGTTCAAGTCACTCAATTGCCTCAAAATGATTTACATCTATATATATATATATATATGTCGTACCTAGTAGCCAGAACGCACTTCTCAGCCTACTATGCAAGGCCCAATTCGCCTAATAAGCCAAGTTTTCATGAATTAATTGATTTTCGACTACCTAACCTACCTAACCTAACTTTTTCGGCTACCTAACCTAATCTAACCTATTAAGATAGGTTAGGTTAGGTTAGGTAGGGTTGGTTAGGTTCGGTCATATATCTATGTTAATTTTAACTCCAATAAAAAAAAATTGACCTCATACATAATGAAATGGGTAGCTTTATCATTTCATAAGAAAAAAATTAGAGAAAATATATGAATTCAGAAAAACTTGGCTTATTAAAGGCAAATCGGGCCTAGCATAGTAGGCCGAGAAGTGCGTTCTGGCTACTAGGTACGACATATATATATATATATATATATATATATATATATATATATATGTCGTACCTAGTAGCCAGAACTCACTTCTCAGCCTACTATTCAAGGCCCGATTTGCCTAATAAGCAAAGTTTTCCTGAATTATTATATTTACTATAATTTATTTCTTATGAAATGATAAAGCAACCCTTTTCTCTATGTATGAGGTCAATTTTTTTTTATTGGAGTTAAAATTAACGTAGATATATGACCGAACCTAACCAACCCTACCTAACCTAACCTAACCTATATTTATAGGTAAGGTTAGGTTAGGTAGCCAAAAAAAGCTAGGTTAGGTTAGGTTAGGTAGGTTAGGTAGACGAAAAATCATTAATTCATGAAAACTTGGCATATTAGGCAAATCGGGCCTTGAATAGTAGGCTGAGAAGTGCGTTCTGGCTATTAGGTACGACATATATATATATATATATATATATATATATATATATATATATATATATATATATATATATATATATATATATATCACTAAGAACTCTTTGACCCGGCCAGGATTCGAACCCATGCCGTCCAGGATCACCCCTAAACGTACACAATACCGTGACCACCGCACCAATGATCGATCAGACGATCATTGGTGCGGTGGTCACGGTACTGTGTACGTTTAGGGGTGATCCTGGACGGCATGGGTTCGAATCCTGGCCGGGTCAAAGAGTTCTTAGTGATATATGGCTTGCGCGTTCATGCAGCTTTCTCACATCTATATATATCATTCAATGTATATATAATGTACCATTGAACAGAAAAGACACATTCCACTGTCTCGGTAGTTTGTTAAATAGTTGAAAGCGGATTGAAACCAGTCCCCGGAGGGCCCACACCGCCGGCCGCGGTGGTACCACCAACTTGGAATAAAATTGAGAGAGGGAACTGCCTCCAGGAGCACTGTGTCGAGGCTAGGTAGTGTGGGGTGTGGGGTGTGGGGGTGGGCTTCGCTACCCCACACAACTCCATTCTCTGTGGCAGCTTTAATCTTGAGTACAGCTTTCTCTTAGCCATCCTGTGGGTGGAGGTGGGCCTCATACCCATCCTGTGGGTGGTGGTGGACCTCATACCCATCCTGTGGGTGGTGGTGGGCCTCATACCCATCCTGTTTGTGGTGGTGGGCCCCATACCCATCCTGTGGGTGGTGGTGGGCCTCATACCCATCCTGTGGGTGGTGGTGGACCCCATACCCATCCTGTGGGTGGTGGTGGGCCCCATACCCATCCTGTGGGTGGTGGTGGGCCTCATACCCATCCTGTGGGTGGTGGTGGAACCCATACCCATCCTGTGGGTGGTGGTGGATCCCATACCCATCCTGTGGGTGGTGGTGGGCCTCATACCCATCCTGTGGGTGGTAGTGGACCCCATACCCATCCTGTGGGTGGTGGTGGGCCCCATACCCATCCTGTGGGTGGTGGTTGGCCTCATACCCATCCTGTGGGTGGTAGTGGACCCCATACCCATCCTGTGGGTGGTGGTGGGCCCCATACCCATCCTGTGGGTGGTAGTGGGCCCCATACCCATCCTGTGGGTGGTGGTGGGTCCCATACCCATCCTGTGGGTGGTGGTGGGCCTCATACCCATCCTGTGGGTGGTAGTGGACCCCATACCCATCCTGTGGGTGGTGGTGGGCCCCATACCCATCCTGTGGGTGGTGGTGGGCCTCATACCCATCCTGTTGGTGGTAGTGGACCCCATACCCATCCTGTGGGTGGTGGTGGGCCCCATACCCATCCTGTGGGTGGTAGTGGACCCCATACCCATCCTGTGGGTGGTGGTGGGCCCCATACCCATCCTGTGGGTGGTGGTGGGCCTCATACCCATCCTGTGGGTGGTAGTGGACCCCATACCCATCCTGTGGGTGGTGGTGGGCCCCATACCCATCCTGTGGGTGGTAGTGGACCCCATACCCATCCTGTGGGGTGGTAGTGGGCCCTATACCCATCCTGTGGGGTGGTGGTGGACCCCATACCCATCCTGTGGGTGGTGGTGGACCCCATACCCATCCTGTGGGTGATAGTGGACCCCATACCCATCCTGTATGGGTATGGGGGTCCACACACACGCCCATATCTAGAGGATAACATCAGCAGCATATGCCAGGTTGGCTAACATAAGAACGGCCTTTAGAAACTTGTGTAAGGAATCTTTCAGGACCTTGTATACCACATATGTCAGACCAATCCTGGAGTATGCGGCTCCAGCATGGAGTCCATATCTACTCAAGGATAAGACTAAACTGGAAAAGGTTCAAAGGTTTGCCACCAGACTAGTACCCGAGCTGAGAGGTATGAGCTACGAGGAGAGACTACGGGAATTAAACCTCACGTCACTCGGAGACAGAAGAGTTAGGAGGGGACATGATCACTACATACAAGATTCTCAGAGGAATTGATAGGGTAGATAAAGACAGATTATTTAACACAAGGGGCACACGCACAAGGGGACACAAGTGGAAATTGAGTACCTAAATGAGCCATAGAGACGTTAGAAAGAATTTTTTCAGTGTCAGAGTAGTAGACAAATGGAATGCATTAGGCAGTGATGTGGTGGAGGCTGACTCCATACACAGTTTCAAGTGTAGATATGATAGAGCCCAATAGGCTCAGGAACCTGTACACCAGTTGATTGACAGTTGAGAGGCGGGACCAAAGAGCCAGAGCTCAACTAGGTAAGTACAACTAGGTGAGTATACACACACACACACACACACACACACACACACACACACACACACACACACACACACACACACACACACACACACCCAGAAAGCAGCCCGTAGCAGCTGTCTAACTCCCAGGTACCTATTTACTATACTAGGTAACAGGCTCATCAAGAGTGAAAGAAACGCTGCCCATCAGTTTCCACCTCCACCGGGGATCGAACCCCGATCCACAGGACTACGTATCCGAAGCACCATCCACTCAGCTGTCAGGCCTACAGGTACCAGTAGGGTAGTCACAAACCTGTCTTAAACCTGTCTTAAACCTGTCTTATACCCGTCTTATACCCTTATACCTGTCTTATACACAAACCAATCTTATACTGGTCTTATACCCGTCTTATACCGGTCACTCTGGCACCAGTGCCAGAGTGAAAGTGGGCCATTACCCCCCCCCCCTCCCTCAAGGCACAATGACATTCACTCTGGCGTGAACGAAACATTTTGAAACAAGACGCGCTGCTGTTGGGGGGGGGGGAGGTGGCCTTTGTTTATGAATATAGTCTGGTGGTCTGACAGGAACGTGAACGATAATTACGACATTTGTTTCCTGAACGATGATTTCTGGCTCATCGACTGGACGTGAACGATGATTTCTGGTTCATCCACTGGACGTGAACGATGATTTCTGGTTCATCCACTGGACGTGAACGGTGATTTCTGATTCATCCTCGGGACGTGAACGATGATTTATGGTTCATCCACTGGACGTGAACGATGATTTATGGTTCATCCACTGGACGTGAACGATGATTTCTGGTTCATCCACTGGACGTGAACGATGATTTCTGGTTCATCCACTGGACGTGAACGGTGATTTCTGGTTCATCAACT
Source organism: Procambarus clarkii (assembly GCF_040958095.1). NCBI lineage: Eukaryota > Metazoa > Arthropoda > Malacostraca > Decapoda > Cambaridae > Procambarus > Procambarus clarkii. The sequence goes on from NC_091228.1 coordinate 4,193,292, forward strand.
GGACGTGAACGATAATTTCTGAACCATCCACGGAAGCTTCCCTGAAATTCAGGGTAATTGCTGCAGAGTTACACCCACAACAGTTCGCCTGATCCAGTCATTACAAGTTCCTGCGCTTATTGGACCTTGCCAAGGGCTACTGAGTGCAACAAGGGCTACTGAGTGCAACAAGGGCTACTGAGTGCAACAAGGGCTACTGAGTGCAACAAGGGCTACTGAGTGCAACAAGGGCTGTTGAGTGCAACAAGGGCTGTTGAGTGCAACAAGGGCTGTTGAGTGCAACAAGGGCTTCTGAGTGCAACAAGGGCTGTTGAGTGCAACTAGGGCTGCTGAGTGCAACAAGGGCTGCTGAGTGCAACAAGGGCTACTGAGTGCAACAAGGGCTACTGAGTGCAACAAGGGCTGCTGAGTGCAACAAGGGCTGTTGAGTGCAACAAGGGCTGTTGAGTGCAACAAGGGCTGCTGAGTGCAACAAGGGCTGCTGAGTGCAACAAGGGCTGCTGAGTGCAACAAGGGCTGCTGAGTGCAACAAGGGCTGTTGAGTGCAACTAGGGCTGCTGAGTGCAACAAGGGCTACTGGGTGCAACAAGGGCTGCTGAGTGCAACAAGGGCTGTTGAGTGCAACAAGGGCTACTGAGTGCAACAAGGGCTGCTGAGTGCAACAAGGGCTTCTGAGTGCAACAAGGGCTGCTGAGTGCAACAAGGGCTGTTGAGTGCAACAAGGGCTACTGAGTGCAACAAGGGCTGCTGAGTGCAACAAGGGTTACTGAGTGTAACAAGGGCTGCTGAGTGCAACAAGGGCTGCTGAGTGTAACAAGGGCTGTTGAGTGTAACAAGGGCTGCTGAGTGCAACAAGGGCTGTTGAGTGTAACAAGGGCTACTGAGTGCAACAAGGGCTACTGAGTGCAACAAGGGCTGCTGAGTGTAACAAGGGCTGTTGAGTGCAACTAGGGCTGCTGAGTGCAACAAGGGCTGCTGAGTGCAACAAGGGCTGCTGAGTGCAACAAGGGCTGCTGAGTGCAACAAGGGCTGCTGAGTGCAACAAGGGCTGCTGAGTGCAACAAGGGCTGCTGAGTGCAACAAGGGCTGCTGAGTGCAACAAGGGCTGCTGAGTGCAACAAGGGCTGCTGAGTGCAACAAGGGCTGCTGAGTGCAACAAGGGCTGCTGAGTGCAACAAGGGCTGCTGAGTGCAACAAGGGCTGCTGAGTGCAACAAGGGCTGTTGAGTGCAACAAGGGCTACTGAGTGCAACAAGGGCTGCTGAGTGCAACAAGGGCTGCTGGGTGCAACAAGGGCTGCTGAGTGTAACAAGGGCTGTTGAGTGTAACAAGGGCTGTTGAGTGTAACAAGGGCTGCTGAGTGCAACAAGGGCTGTTTATTGTAACAAGGGCTACTGAGTGCAACAAGGGCTACTGAGTGCAACAAGGGCTGCTGAGTGTAACAAGGGCTGCTGAGTGCAACTAGGGCTGCTGAGTGCAACAAGGGCTGCTGAGTGCAACAAGGGCTGTTTATTGTAACAAGGGCTACTGAGTGCAACAAGGGCTACTGAGTGCAACAAGGGCTGCTGAGTGTAACAAGGGCTACTGAGTGCAACAAGGGCTGTTGAGTGCAACAAGGGCTGCTGAGTGCAACAAGGGCTGTTGAGTGCAACAAGGGCTGCTGAGTGTAACAAGGGCTGTTGAGTGCAACTAGGGCTGCTGAGTGCAACAAGGGCTGCTGAGTGCAACAAGGGCTGCTGAGTGCAACAAGGGCTGCTGAGTGCAACAAGGGCTGCTGAGTGCAACAAGGACTGCTGAGTGCAACAAGGGCTGCTGAGTGCAACAAGGGCTGCTGGAGTAGTACTGAGTGAAAGAAGGAAACTATGCTCATTACAAAAGTAAAATTTTTTACCGGAATTTGCCTGAGGGCTACTATCTCTTTTGTGGCTATGACGAGGACAGGAAGCCGGGGGCTTGTCAAATGTCCCCCACAATTTTTCATGATATTTTTTTCCAGTTGGATTTTGAACTTTAGTAATGTTCCACGGGTTTATAACCCAAACGGTGTTTCTCGCTGTTAGGGTTATAAACCCGTGGAACATTACTAAAGTTCAAAATCCAACTGGAAAAATAATTGAAAGCATCCCCTGTTTTCTTTATGAACAAATCCACCAGGGCCGTGACGAGGATTCGAACCTCCGTCCGAAAGCATCCCAGACGCTGCCTTAATCGACTGAGCTACGACATGGTCTCGGACGCAGGTTCGAATCCTCGTAACGGCCCTTGTGGATTTGTTCATTTGATGCATCACGCTATTGTCATGTCTGCGTATCATGTTTTCTTTGTTATATTGTAGCTTGTTGTGCGTGAGGCTGATCCTCCTTGGCTGTGTTACATTTGAACTTTTATAGAAGTTGTCCGGGTCAATATCCTCCAACTTGTTCAGTATTTTAAAAGTTTTGATGAGATCAGCTCTGTCATGTCTGGTTTGTTGTGTTGTTAGCCCTGTATAGCCCTCAACCGGACGTCGTATGAGAGTTGACATAGTTCTCGGAAGACTTTTGTCGCTCTGTGTGTTGTACTTACTCCGTGGGAAGGTATACGTCCTTCTAAAGAAGCACTTTGCATGCAAAATCTAATCCAAGTTCTCTATCTAGTAACAAAGAATACGTTTGATGTTTACGATTAGAGTTACGATCATTTCGATGTTAATTGTCTCTAGATCGTTAAAGGGTGATAGTATGTAAACAAGAGAAGAGCGTTGTTGACCAGACCACACGCTAGAAGTTGAAGGGACGACGACGTTTCGGTCCGTCCTGGACCATTCTCAAGTCGATTCTCAAGTCAATCGACTTGAGAATGGTCCAGGACGGACCGAAACGTCGTCGTCCCTTCAACTTCTAGTGTGTGGTCTGGTCAACATACTTCAGCCACGTTATTGTGACTCATCGCCTGCACAAGAGAAGAGCTTTTGGACCACCACGCAACAGTTAGCAATCTTTGCCAACAATTCAGCGTCGACAGTTCTACAACAGCCCATCCCTCCTCTTTTGGTAGTACTTGGTAGTGACGATGAGGACCATAGTATATATACCGACATACAACGCAATTATAAAGTAGAAATCTGCACTATTGCATTTGGACAAATCAGAAAAGGTTTGTTATTTATGTTCCAACGACAACCTAACCTAACCTAACCTAACCTAACCTAACCTAACCTAACCTATCCTAACCTAACCTAACCTAACCTATCCTATCCTAACCTAACCTAACCTATCCTAACCTATCCTAACCTAACCTATCCTAACCTAACCTAACCTAACCTATCCTAACCTAACCTAACCTAACCTAACCTATCCTAACCTAACCTAACCTATCCTAACCTATCCAAACCTAACCTAACCTAACCTAACCTATCCTAACCTAACCTAACCTAACCTATCCTAACCTAACCTATCCTAACCTAACCTATCCTAACTTTACCTATCCTAACCTAACCTAACCTAACCTAACCTCCCCAGGCCTACTACACAATACCTGAGGCCTAATAAAGTACATATGTGTGCTATAATAAGCCTAGGAATATTTAATTTAGTTTTTTAGCCTAATTTTTTCGGACTATAAAGTGAATAGTACCAAATTCTACTATCTAATTGCTTAGTACGTCAGTATTTGTACTATGGTGCCCATTGTTACAAATAGTACTATGTAAATCAGGAGGATAGGTTGTCCACAGCCTATCCTGCTTAGATAGTACTTTTTGTATCTATGTGCACCATAGTACATATATTGACATACTAGACAATTAGAAAGTAGAATTTGGTACTATTCACTTATGAAGTCCTGAAAAAATAGTTAGATGCCTAAATTAAATATTTCTAGGCCTAGTATAGTACATATATGTACTATATTAGGCCTCACATAGCGTGTAATAGGTCTAGGATGATTAGGTTAGGTCTTATTAGCAATATAAATACAAAATATATAGAAATTTGACAAATTAAATAGTAACAAATTCTACTTTCTAATTTTCCCTTAAGTCAATATATGTAGGCTGTTATTTTATCGTTATTTTAAGTTATATTAATATTATATAATAATTATTAATTTAATATTAATAATAATGTTATTTTATCGTTATTTTAAGTTATCGTTATTTTAAGTACTCATTTAAGTTTTAACTAAGTTCTAAGTTTTTAAGTTTTTCTAATTTTTTCCAAGAATTTTCTAAGTTTTATCTAAGTTTTTAGGTTTTAAGGTGGCGGTTTTAACCTAAGAAATAACAATGATATGTTCCTCTGCAAGTTGGTCCAACCACTTGGGCTGGACGGTAGAGCGACGGTCTCGCTTTATGCAGGTCGGTGTTCAATCCCCGACCGTCCACAAGTGGTTGGGCATCATTCCTTCCCTGCCCCCATCCCATCCCGAATCCTTATCCTGACCCCTTCTTTATCCTGACCCCCTCCTTATCCTGACCCCCTTCTTATCCTGACTCCTTCCTTATTCTGACCCCTTCCTTATCCTGACCCCCTTCTTATCCTGACCCCCTCCTTATCCTGACCCCCTCCTCCCCTACAAGTTGACATGTTGCCACACAGGCCAACTCACCCAGAACGGTGTAGCCGCGATCAGCAAACTGGGTCCACAGTGGAGAATCCTCCGTCGACTCACTCTCCAAGCTGGAGTTATATCTTGCTCCTCCTTGCTCCTCGAACATCTCCAATGGCGGCTCAGGGTCCGTCGGCAACTTGTTACATTTCCAGTATTTTTTCTTGCACTGTCTCCTCTTCCTGTCGTGGGGGTTCCTCCTGTCTCCTGTCTGCCAGTGTGGGGCGCCCCAGACGGGGGAGGTGTCATTGGGGAGGATTTGTGACGGCGGAGGTGTCGGGGCGGGGCCCTGAGGTAGGGAGGGTTGGTACTCCTGGCTGACGACGGAGGGGTTGTAGTAGTGGTTGTTGTAGTAGTAGTGGTAACTGTAGTAGTCAGCCACGCAGAAGAAGCACAGGAAGAGCAAGAAGATGCACCCTAGGAGGCTACAGAGACGGCGTGGCAGGTGCATACCGCCGCGCCCCCTGGCTGTGGTACAGGTGTGTCACAGCCTACACCTGCAGGCTATTCCTCCTCCGTCACCTGTGGCGCCGAAGTGAGGCTTGATCTCTCATTATCACTCACTACCCATAGTCTCCCTTCCTCATTGTAATCACTTTCCTCACAGCAATACAACAGGTGTGTGCCTCAACACTCACTATCCGCACTTTCTTCACAGGACCAGGACAAGAAGCGAGTCTTAAAGCCACACGGAACAACCTGGAACATGGACGAACAAGCGTTATATATATGCTAAATGTTGAGGTAAATTGTTCATATTATCACTATAGAACTGCAATTTCTGCCTTATCTGAAAGATAATCATGTTAGTCACAGCATGATAAGTGTATGTTGACCAGACCACACTCGTAGCCTCGTAGCCTGGTGGATACGGGGGCCTCGTAGCCTGGTGGATACGGGGGCCTCGTAGCCTGGTGGATACGGGGGCCTCGTAGCCTGGTGGATACGGGGGCCTCGTAGCCTGGTGGATACGGGGGCCTCGTAGCCTGGTGGATACGGGGGCCTCGTAGCCTGGTGGATAGCGCGCAGGACTCGTAATTCTGTGGCGCGGGTTCGATTCCCGCACGAGGCAGAAACAAATGGGCAAAGTTTCTTTCACCCTAAGTGCCCCTGTTACCTAGCAGTAAATAGGTACCTGGGAGTTAGTCAGCTGTCACGGGCTGCTTCCTGGGGTGTGTGTGTGTGGTGTGGGGAAAAAAAAAAAGTAGTTAGTAAACAGTTGAGAGGCGGGCCGAAAGAGCAAAGCTCAACCCCCGCAAAAACACAACTAGTAAACACAACTAGTAAACACAACTAGTAAACACACACTAGAAGGTGAAGGGACGACGACGTTTCCGTCCTGGACCACTATCAAGTCGATCCCAATCGACTTGAGAATGGTCCAGGACGGACCGAAACGTCGTCGTCCCTTCACCTTCTAGTGTGTGGTGTGGTCAACATACTTTAACCAAGTTACTGCGACTCCTCGCCTGCATCTTAAGTGAATGTCACAACTGATATCTGTGGCCTCACAGATCTCAGAGTCGCAGCTTCTATGACTCCTCCAGATACTGACTTCAAGTATGACATACAATGCTGACTAGATACGAGGCAGCCTCGTTAAGTATTGCTTATCTCTCTTACTCTAATGCTGAGAGCCTAGACGCAATTTCTGCTGTCATATATTTAAATTTTAAGCACATAAGGAGAAAAGAACCATCCAGTAAGTCTTACTACTTATTTTTAGCCAATATGTTCATGAAGAACTCTCCCGACACCAAGTGAGAGGCTTTGAGAGAGATTATTGTCCTCTATGTCTTTCAGTGTTTACTCGAGGTTTCTGTACAGACAATCCGGATCCACAGTAGGATCCGGATTCCCTGGCAGAGACATTTTATTATTTATGTGTGTGTGTGTGTGGGTGTGTGTGTGTGTGTACTCACCTAATTGTACTCACCTAATTGTGCTTGCGGGGGTTGAGCTCTGGCTCTTTGGTCCCGCCTCTCAACCGTCAATCAACTGGTGTACAGATTCCTGAGCCTATTGGGCTCTATCATATCTACATTTGAAACTGTGAATGGAGTCAGCCTCCACCACATCACTTCCTAATGCATTCCATTTGCTAACTACTCTGACACTGAAAAAGTTCTTTCTAACGTCTCTGTGGCTCATTTGGGTACTCAGCTTCCACCTGTGTCCCCTTGTTCGCGTCCCACCAGTGTTGAAAAGTTCGTCCTTGTTTACCCGGTCGATTCCCCTGAGGATTTTGTAGGTTGTGATCATGTCTCCCCTTACTCTTCTGTCTTCCAGTGTCGTGAGGTGCATTTCCCGCAGCCTTTCCTCATAACTCATGCCTCTTAGTTCTGGGACTAGTCTAGTAGCATACCTTTGGACTTTTTCCAGCTTCGTCTTGTGCTTGACAAGGTACGGGCTCCATGCTGGGGCCGCATACTCCAGGATTGGTCTTACATATGTGGTGTACAAGATTCTGAATGATTCCTTACACAGGTTCCTGAACGCCGTTCTGATGTTAGCCAGCCTCGCATATGCCGCAGACGTTATTCTCTTTATGTGGGCTTCAGGAGACAGGTTTGGTGTGATATCAACTCCTAGATCTTTCTCTCTGTCTGTTTCATTAAGTACTTCATCTCCTATTCTGTATCCTGTGCCTGGCCTCCTGTTTCCACTGCCTAGTTTCATTACTTTGCATTTACTCGGGTTGAACTTCAACAGCCATTTGTTGGACCATTCACTCAGTCTATCCAGGTCATCTTGTAGCCTCCTACTATCATCCTCTGTTTCAATCCTCCTCATAATTTTTGCATCGTCGGCAAACATTGAGAGGAACGAATCTATACCCTCTGGGAGATCATTTACATATACCAGAAACAGTATAGGTCCGAGGACTGACCCCTGCGGGACTCCACTTGTGACGTCTCGCCAATCTGAGACTTCACCCCTCACACAGACTCGTTGTCTCCTGTTGCTTAGGTATTCCTCTATCCACCGGAGTACCTTCCCTCTCACTCCAGCCTGCATCTCCAACTTTCGCACTAGCCTCTTGTGTGGCACTGTATCAAAGGCTTTCTGACAATCCAAAAATATGCAGTCTGCCCACCCTTCTCTTTCTTGCCTTATTTTTGTTGCCTGGTCGTAGAATTCAAGTAACCCTGTGAGGCAGGACCTGCCATCCCTGAACCCATGTTGATGCTGTGTTACAAAGTTCCTTCGCTCCAGATGCTCCACTAGTTTTTTTCGCACAATCTTCTCCATCAGCTTGCATGGTATGCAGGTTAGGGACACTGGCCTGTAGTTCAGTGCCTCCTGTCTATCCCCTTTCTTGTATATCGGGACTACGTTAGCTGCTTTCCAAATATCTGGCAGTTCCCCTGTTGCCAGTGATTTGTTATACACTATGGAGAGTGGTAGGCTCAGTTCTCTTGCTCCTTCCTTTAGAACCCAAGGGGAGATTCCATCTGGGCCTATAGCCTTCGTCACGTCCAACTCTAGTAAACACTTCCTTACTTCCCCACTGGTAATCTCAAACTCTTCCAGTGGTTCCTGGTTAGCTATTCCCTCACTTACCTCTGGAATTTCTCCTTGTTCTAAGGTGAAGACCTCCTGGAATTTCTTATTCAATTCCTCACACACTTCCTTGTCATTTGTAGTGAATCCTTCCGCCCCTATCCTTAATCTCATAACCTGTTCCTTTACTGTTGTTTTTCTCCTAATGTGGCTATGCAACAATTTAGGCTGAGTCTTTGCCTTGCTTGCGATGTCATTTTCGTATTGTCTTTCTGCCTCTCTTCTCATCCTGACATATTCATTCCTGGCATTCTGGTATCTTTCTCTGCTCTCCAGTGTCCTGTTATTCCTATAGTTTCTCCATGCCCTTTTACTTTGCTGCTTAGCTAGCCTACATCTTTGATTAAACCATGTGTGTGTGTGTGTGTGTGTGTGTGTGTGTGCGTGTGCGTGTGCGTGTGTGTGTGTGTGTGTGTGTGTGTGTGTGTGTGTGTGTGCGTGTGTGTGTGTGCGTGTGTGTGTGTGTGTGTGTATACCTATTATAGGTATAGGTTAAGTAATAATTGTAATTACGAAGCAATAAGATGCTTATCTTAACATACTAAGAAGGTTAGGTAAGGTCGGTGTTTTCTATGAAGCTTTTCAAGGTAAACTAAAATATTCACAATAAATTAGTATGTCACATATGCACTTATTTAATAAGTCAATATTGACTGTACGAAAGTGCGAGAACGGGTTGAGATATAACAGATCCTCTATAAGAGTCGCTCTATTTAGAGCCTCCATTAAGCCTCTATGATGATATAGAATGCTCTTGAAAATAATATTAACAGTAATATAATAGGATTTATATATTAGGTCCCTTACAAGGGACCCTTTTCAACCCATTTGGGACCTCTTTTTTATCTTTCTTGTCACGGCTAATTACAGGTCATGGTTCAAGGGGGCAGAGACTCCCCCCCCCTTTTGTCATAAGCCAAGAGAACCGGGCCTAACTAGTCATAAATACCTGTCAGTCGAGTCATTAGCAGATGGCCTGGACGATTTGGAAGGAAAATTTGGAAAGACGGGACTTTTGGAGAGTCTGTGATTGGTTAGAGAAGATTGGGGGTAGAGGGGATTAGGTGGTTTGTCCTGAAGGTACACAAGTGCATGGTGACATTATGGATTAGGCTGTGGCATAAGACAGTGGGTAGAGATTAGAATTTAATCCACAGTGGATTAGACATATATATATATATTCCTCTCTATTTGTGGATTAGTGGATTTGTAGATCCACTGTGGATTGGACCTGTAATCCACCGTGGATAATCATATGTCCACGTCAGGAACAAGACATAGACATGGAGGCAGTATACAAGACTGAGACATCCACCCCCCTCCCCTCCCCTTGGGGGTGTGGAACAGGTGTGGTATAAGAATTTGGAACAACAAAAGATGTTAGAAAGCTGTGAACACAAAGACGACTTGGGATCGATACAGAGAATGGTGTGGCCCCCCGACACAGACCTCCAGCCGTTCTGCTTCACAGTTCCGTCCCACAGATCCGCCGAAACCTTTACATCTTTCCACCCCCCCCCCCCAATCATGCCGGCTTTGTTAACAGATAATAGTTTACGAGCTCTGAAAGAGGTTGTTTATATCACTAATCCTCAAGCCGGACTTTAACAAGTCCCGGCCGCCATCTTGAAGGGAAGGGAACGATCAAGGGAAAGCGGCAAGTCATTACGACTATATATAGCACTGGGAAGGGGGCCAGGATAAGGATTTGGGATGGGACGGGGCAGGAAAGGAATGAGTGTCCACAACCACTTGTGGACGGTCGGGGATTGAACGCAGACCCGCATGAAGGGAGACGGTCATCTTGAGATGGTGTGTATTGTCCCCCTCGCACTCATGTTAGCACGATGAGGGTCAATACTGCTGTGTTTGGCGGCTGCCCTCATGTGTGGCAGGCTAATTGGTATGCATACATACACACATACATACACACACACCTGTTGCATCAGTGCAACGGCTGGGTTTGGGTATGGTAGGTTTGGAAGACGGCGCGGTTGTGTATACATCAGATCTGCGTATTTTTGGTGTATTTCTTGGTGTATATCTTGGTGTATATCTTGGTGTATATCTTGGTGTATATCTTGGTGTATATCTTGGTGTATTTCTTGGTGTATATCTTGGTGTATAGCTTGGTGTATATCTTGGTGTATATCTTGGTGTATATCTTGGTGTATATCTTGGTGTATATCTTGGTGTATATCTTGGTGTATTTCTTGGTGTATATCTTGGTGTATATCTTGGTGTATATCTTGGTGTATTTCTTGGTGTATATCTTGGTGTATATCTTGGTGTATATCTTGGTGTATTTCTTGGTGTATTTCTTGGTGTATATCTTGGTGTATATCTTGGTGTATATCTTGGTGTATATCTTGGTGTATATCTTGGTGTATATCTTGGTGTATATCTTGGTGTATTTCTTGGTGTATATCTTGGTGTATATCTTGGTGTATATCTTGGTGTATTTCTTGGTGTATATCTTGGTGTATATCTTGGTGTATATCTTGGTGTATATCTTGGTGTATTTCTTGGTGTATTTCTTGGTGTATTTCTGAGGTGTTGTCTGACATTTCTCTCTTAATGTTGTATTTTGTATATCAAGGATAATATTCTTGTGGGAAGTGTGTCTCTGTCTCTCTGTCTGTCTCTCTCTCTCTCTCTCTCTCTCTCTCTCTCTCTCTCTCTCTCTCTCTCTCTCCCCCCCCCTCCCCCCCCTTGTGAAGGTCTCAGCGGAACACTTGTAGTAATTGCTTTAAAACTTTCCTGGTTATTCTCTTGGGATTATTTGAGACAACGTGATGATAGTTGGGCTGTCGTTCGAGGTCAAAGGTCAGCCCCCAGCGCTGACACCACTCTTAAGAGCCACACTAGGCACTCTCAGGCACTCCGCTGACCACTATTTGATTGACCCAATTGATGAGTTTTATTATTTTTCATAAATATGGAGTTTTTTAAATATTGAAACTTATTATTGTGTTGAACTGGTCTATGTTTCGGTATTTAAGTGGTGAACGCCTGTTCTCTGAATAATACAGAACAGTTACAGTGTACATGATACATGATGGAAGGTGAAGACACATATGTACCATATGTGTCTCTAGGTCAACCCAGGTCAACCCAGGTCAACTTAGAGGTTCTCGAACATCTGGGTCCACATGTGGGCAGATTCGTCTTAAAAGGCGGGACAAAGGAGTTAACCCCAACCTGCCTACGACAGTTCTTTCCCACCAAACGGTCATTGTGCAAAGTTTAATGAGGCTAGCCAAGCGCGTCTGGCCTCTGACCTTGCATAGATAGATAGATAGATAGATAGATAGATAGATAGATATGAACGTACAAACATAGACTCACTCCTCAAAATCAGGCAATTAGGTAAAAATTAACTGAACCGGGCTTCTTAGAGTCCTGTCAAGACAGACACAGAACAACATAGACAGACAGACACAGTCTGATACAGACCGACACAGACAGATATGAGCTACAAGGAAAGACTACTGGAATTAAACTTAACAACACTGGAAGACAGAAGAGTTAGGGGAGACATGATCACCACCTGCACAATTTTCCGAGAACTAGACTTCCTACCCTTTCTAGGTTTCCTGGGATCAACGACCCCGCGGCCCGGTCTCCAGCCAGGCCTGCCAGTTCGTCTTCTGGTCAACTAGATAAAGATAAACTATTTAACACTGGCGGCACACGCACAAGGGGACACAGGTGGAAACTGAGTACCCAAATGAGCCACAAAGACGTTAGAAAGAACTTTTTCAGTGTCAGAGTAGTAGACAAATGGAATGCATTAGGCAGTGATGTGGTGGAGGCTGACTCCATACACAGTTTCAAGTGTAGATATGATAGAGCCCAATAGGCTCAGGAACCTGTACACCTGTTGATTGACGGTTGAGAGGCGGGACCAAAGAGCCAGAGCTCAACCCCCGCAAGCACAACTAGGTGAGTTCATTTTAACGAGAATAAAGTTGATTTTTTTTGTATTAATACATTTATGTATATCTGCATTTGTGCAGCTGCCCTAGACTATATGAAGGGAGTACAGTGTGTGTCAAGAACTAGCTGCCCTAGACTATATGAAGGGGCAGTACAGTGTGTGTCAAGACCTAGCTGCCCTAGACTATATGAAGGGGAGTACAGTGTGTGTCAAGACCTAGCTGCCCTAGACTATATGAAGGGTAGTACAGAGTGTGTCAAGAACTAGCTGCCCTAGACTATATGAAGGGGAGTACAGAGTGTGTCAAGAACTAGCTGCCCTAGACTATATGAAGGGGAGTACAGTGTGTGTCAAGAACTAGCTGCCCTAGACTATATGAAGGGGAGAACAGTGTGTGTCAAGACCTAGCTGCCCTAGACTATATGAAGGGTAGTACAGAGTGTGTCAAGAACTAGCTGCCCTAGACTATATGAAGGGGAGTACAGAGTGTGTCAAGAACTAGCTGCCCTAGACTATATGAAGGGAGTACAGTGTGTGTCAAGACCTAGCTGCCCTAGACTATATGAAGGGTAGTACAGAGTGTGTCAAGAACTAGCTGCCCTAGACTATATGAAGGGGAGTACAGAGTGTGTCAAGAACTAGCTGCCCTAGACTATATGAAGGGAGTACAGTGTGTGTCAAGACCTAGCTGCCCTAGACTATATGAAGGGTAGTACAGAGTGTGTCAAGAACTAGCTGCCCTAGGCTATATGAAGGGGAGTACAGAGTGTGTCAAGAACTAGCTGCCCTAGACTATATGAAGGGGAGTACAGTGTGTGTCAAGAACTAGCTGCCCTAGACTATATGAAGGGGAGTACAGTGTGTGTCAAGAACTAGCTGCCCTAGACTATATGAAGGGGAGTACAGTGTGTGTCAAGAACTAGCTGTCCTAGACTATATGAAGGGCAGTACAGTGTGTGTCAAGAACTAGCTGCCCTAGACTATATGAAGGGCAGTACAGAGTGTGTCAAGAACTAGCTGCCCTAGACTATATGAAGGGCAGTACAGAGTGTGTCAAGAACTAGCTGCCCTAGACTATATGAAGGGGAGTACAGAGTGTGTCAAGAACTAGCTGCCCTAGACTATATGAAGGGGAGTACAGTGTGTGTCAAGAACTAGCTGCCCTAGACTATATGAAGGGGAGTACAGTGTGTGTCAAGAACCAGCTGCCCTAGACTATATGAAGGGGAGTACAGTGTGTGTCAAGAACTAGCTGCCCTAGACTATATGAAGGGGAGTACAGAGTGTGTCAGAAAGCAACGTGATGCTGGAAGTCCCCATCACACAGGGTAGTTAGTCATACAGGGTCAGTAGTCTACACTGGCAGACTCTGGGAGCATTATGAGGATATCATCATGAACACGAGAGGTAATAAAGTAATTACAGAGCTCCAGGTACCTCATGTCAACTGGTCTGAAAGGTCTAATAACTGGGCATTCGGTGATGTAGTGTGGGAGATCATGCCGCAGTTCCTGCTCACAGAGTTTGCACCTGGAGTGCTCAGGATTGGGAGATCCGTCACCTGTAGCCACCTGCCACAGGTAACGGTAGCCACCTGCCACAGGTAACGGTAGCCACCTGCCACAGGTAACGGTAGCCACCTACCACAGGTAACGGTAGCCACCTGCCACAGGTAACGGTAGCCACCTGCCACAGGTAACGGTAGCCACCTGCCACAGGTAACGGTAGCCACCTGCCACAGGTAACGGTAGCCACCTGCCACAGGTAACGGTAGCCACCTGCCACAGGTAACGGTAGCCACCTGCCACAGGTAACGGTAGCCACCTGCCACAGGTAACGGTAGCCACCTGCCACAGGTAACGGTAGCCACCTGCCACAAGTAACGGTAACCACCTGCCACAGGTAACGGTAGCCACCTGCCACAAGTAACGGTAGGTGGCCGGTGGCATTCTCTCTACCTTCTGGAGATGGTAGAGAGAATTATTAAGTACCTGGAGAAAGCTTTGCAGAAAAAACCAGAATACCTTGAGAAAGATAAGGTCCTGGTGGACTGTTGACCGACTTCTGTAGCAAGATGTCAAGGTTACTTATGTAAGAGAGCTTTAAGGTAAGATTTAACAAAGATAGCACACAGCGAATTAGGTAAATTATTAGGCAATGGGTTCATCAAGGTCTGGAGGCGGGGGCTGAGGAACTAGACCTCACTTACACGTTGTCATTGATAGATAAGTACCA
>NC_091228.1:4508116-4643116 GCF_040958095.1 Procambarus clarkii
ATACTATATGGCATTCTCTCAACTCCAGCCAGCTCATTTTCCTTTGGGGGAATATGTGATCTTTGGATCGTGTTCTTTTCTTTTCTGTCTTTGTTCGCTACTAATATTACATTCCCTTCAGGAAAGCATTTGCCTTTGAGGTGCCATTGTCCATGAGCTCCAAGAAGCTTCTGAGATGGCCAGTACAAATATAAAAAGTTAATTGTAATGAAACTACTCTCTCTGCAGCATCTCGATAGCTTCTTGTTCCTGCTGTTTTGTCCCCTTCTTCTTCATGAGGTTGGGAGTTGTCTTGGGCTGCTAGTAAGTTTGGAGGGTGGTTGGCCAGCGCATAGGTTGACTTGGGCGACCACTTGATGGTGGATTAGGCAGTTGAGCAAGGTTTGTTTACCTCTTGCCAACTATAGACTCGCTTGTTTTAGTCTTTTTTTCATTTCTTTCTCATAGATAAGTTGTTTGTTTTGTTACCCCTTTGGCTTTCTGAGTGATTCACTTCGGTTGGGAGGTTAATTTTAATCACCATGGGTTTCTCTCCCTGCTTTGAGGAAACCAGATTTTGGCTCTAGTTCTTGGTAGGCCATAAACGTCTCGGGGTGGGGGGGGGGGCCTGATAGAAAATAATATGATGTTTAAAGAAGATAGGTTCCAGCTCCTGGAACCTGTCTATATTAATAAATATATCAAAACAGAAACCACATGTAAAATGCAGTCAAATAATACTATAGAATGAGAAAGCAATGCAAGAGATTTGGGAGTAATCATGTTAGAAGACCTTACCTTACTCGGCCGACGGAGCCGGTCGGCCGAGCGGACAGCACGCTGGACTTGTGATCCTGTGGTCCTGGGTTCGATCCCAGGCGCCGGCGAGAAACAATGGGCAGAGTTTCTTTCACCCTATGCCCTTGTTACCTAGCAGTAAAATAGGTACCTGGGTGTTAGTCAGCTGTCACGGGCTGCTTCCTGGGGGTGGAGGCCTGGTCGAGGACCGGGCCGCGGGGACACTAAAAAGCCCCAAAATCATCTCAAGATAACCTCAAGATACCTCGAACGCCCTACCTGCGCAAGCTATTTTGATGCCTTGTCTGTCATGCGTAAGAAAACAAAATTCTGAATTTTTGTTGACATTGTTAATTAGCATCCAGGAAGACCAAAAATCCATATTAAAAAGTCTCTACCTATCATGGTTTAGCTGCAGTGGCCCAGAGAAGTTGTTTGGATTAAGGTTGAGGTGCCACATGGGAATAACCTTGTCCTTATGTTTTCACTTTTTCTCGCTTTATTTATTACATTTTTTCATGCTCACATGTTGTATTGATGTATTAGTAGTGCTATTCATGATGTATAATTTTGTAAATATTTGTATGTACAGATATGTATATAAATATATGCAGAAATTTTTATTCCAAATATATTCATGGATATCGCTGATTTATTGCTGTTCAAAATTCAATGGTTACTAGCGTGGCCGCCATGCATGTTCAGTCAGTGGATGGTGATGTGCCAGACATGGTCTGCATCTTCTTTGCTAAGGTCTCAGAGGGAAACTAACACACAGGATTTTTTTCAAATAAGGCAAACAATTGACAGAGGTCTCTATTGTCAAATGATTTCCTCGTAGAATGGGTGTTTTTTTTAGTAAAATGTTGCACCTTAAATAATCTCTAAGCAATTGAAACACATGGGCCAATCACACTTAATTAAGCAATTGGAGCAGTGTAAGGGTTAAAGAACACAATAACATAGCTGTCACAACTGTAAGAAAAATGATATGTTGAATAACAACTTTTCAAACAAAATATGTCAGACCATTGATAAATTTTAAGACACTAGGGCTCTCTAGAGGTGGAATATTAATGCATTCTAACAGCCCCATTCAAAGCCAAATAAATTCCTGACCTGGAGAACGTGCAAAGATCTTTTACTGCCCAAATCCACTCGATAAAACATCTAAATTACTAGGACTGCTTGATGTGTCTTAAAACTGTATTCTCTAGGGTGCAGGCTCTTGCAGGAACTGGTACCAAATCTACACATATAAATAACTCTTCATGAAATAGGAGGCATGACAGGAAGGGCAAATTGCCCAGTTGAAAAGCTGAGGTGCAGCGGGTATGCTAAGAGACAATTCTGTCAACAGTGAGGGACCAAGACTTTCCAGCACTCTCTCTCTGTACAAAAAGGGCATAACTAGCCATCCTTTCATGTTGTTTCAAAGAGAACTTGATAAACTCCTGCAAAGGATACTGATCAACTAGGCAGTGATTTGTACATCAGACTGTAAGCAGCTGCATTTAGCAGCCTGGTCAGAGATCAGGCCCTTCAAGATATTATTCCTGGAACAACACAAGGTAAAGTAGGTCACACAATTGGAGGAGGTTTCTTCATCACTGACCCCTCTGCCATGTCCTGTAAAGAAATTTGCGTTCTAGGCTTCTTGCAATCAACTGCATATTTGTTAGTAAATACCCATCCTAGCTCCTTGGCTGCCTCTTCTGCTGAATCTCCTGTCATGGTGTCTGTTCTGGCCGCTTCTAGTTATTCACATCCTCTTGGTTACTTCCTGCAGGCACCACTTAAGGCACAGGCGAGTGTTTCTCTTAAGTTGTTTTCTGCCTTATACGTCTGTTTATGTACAATACGGTATTCTTGTTTATGGGAGTGTAAGAGCTCAGATAAAATGTTTTCAGTTAATGTGAAAAGTTTTTTTAGCAGTATTATTTGGCTGTTCCCATTTTCCAATCTGTCATCCATCTGCTTTGTCAGATACTGTGTGTGCTGGCTCAAGTTAGTGGGCCCTGGGGTGGTACAGCCACCCGGTGAAGTACTGCCACCTGGTGACTGTTGGTGAGAGTGCTTATGTGGTGGTTTCTTTTGTTGCCAAGCAGGATCTTTGAGTTCTCATAAATGTACCTTAGATGGGTATTCCCAGGCTGGACTGGCTTATTTCTTCAGACTACTCGAGGACATTATGACCCCTGCAGGGATGCTTGAAATTTCCAGGAGGCACTGTGCTGCGTATCACCCCCTAGCTGATCGTACATCTCATGTTCAAGGACACGTACTTGAAGGGCCTTTATATATTAACTCAAAAGTCTAACGTATTCTGCAAGGGTATGTTCCATATATATTGCAGTGTTCCTTATACGTCTAGCTCTCTTATTTTGAAAATCTTACTCCTTGCTTTTCTTTTACTTTTCTCCCTTCAGTGTTGTTGAATGTTAATTAGGTTTCCACCAAATAGTGCATGTACTGACCTAGTTGTGCTTGCAGGGGTTGAGCTTTGGCTCTTTGGTCCCGCCTCTCTCACTCATGCTGTGTTTAATATAATGCAGTTGCGGCTATCAGTTTGTGCTTATATGTTCACCAATACAGTATAAATTTTGGATAAATGAATATGCTTGACGATAAATAATTTTGTCTTAAGGATATAAATTGTCATATGTTGCAAAATGTTGTTTAATTTGTCATTAATTGAATACCAGTGTCTACATATTTGTTTAATTTTCAGGTGCTCGAGGAAAATGATTATGGCCGGGGTGTAGACTGGTGGGGCTACGGTGTATGTTTGTACGAAATGATGGTAGGACGCTTACCTTTCTACGACAAAGATCATGATAAGCTTTTCCAACTTATAGTCTGTGAAGATGTAAGTATCTCCTCGTAAGGCTGTTATTGAGAATTATGTTGAAATTTATTGCATGTTCCTGATAAGAGATCCCTCAAGGATATGTTATGTTATGTTTGTGATTTATTTTGTATTTAATCCATTATGTATTCAGTATTATGAAAACTCATAGGAGTTGGCCAGGTAAAGTGTTGTTATTAGTTAACAACATAAATGTTTATTGTCATTAATATTATTGTCCATCAATAATAATTGTTTCTCTCATGTTACTGCTGTCATCCACTAATATAAAATAACTGCTACTAACTCTACTAGCTTTAGCCACTAATCATAATTGCTATTACAATGGGCCCCCACATTTGTCGGATTCCCCTTTTACAGTTTTGAGTTGGAGAAAGTTTAACACCAGGCAACAAAAATCATTCTAGAACAAAGTCAACTCTCAAACTTGGAACGGTTGAGGGCCACAGGGCAAACTAGGCATGGCAGGGCTAATCTCATCAACACTTTTAAAATATTGAACACTTTGGAGAATGTTGATCCGGACAACTTCTTCATAAGGTCAAATATAACACAACCAAGGAACAATGGTTTCAAGATTAACACGCTACAATGTAAGACTGAAAACAGGAGATGCTTTTTCACCCACAGGGTTATAAACCCATGGAACTGCCTACCCGCATAAGTCGTAAATGCCAATACTCTGTTGAATTTTAAAATCCAGCTGGAAGAATCATCATAACAAATGGGGGACCTTTGACATGCTACCAACTTCCTGTCCTTGTGTACAAGAAACATGCAATTAAACCTCCCTCTCTAATTACACACATTTGTGTAATTCAACATAACAGCATTTTGACTATCATTAATTTTCTTATTGATATTTTCCATTCTACGTAAATACCTTCAACCATCTAGACTCTAGAGGGTGAAGAAACGTTAAATCACTAATCTTTCCATTTTATTTCTTCAACAATTTCTCAGCAATGTGATATCTTTGGGAATATATGCTTGGACATTAAGGCACAAGTATATTAACTATACATGCAAAAACATTGACATTTATAAGCATGCATACACCTCACCCTTCAATTAAGTAGTTCTTAATCGTAGAGAATGACGAAGGATTAGGTGAGGTGATTGCTGCCTAACTGCAACTAATAGTTGTCTACTGGGTCTGCTGTCTTCCCTCTGGATCAGTTGAGGGCCATCAAACAATTGTATGTTCGAAGATGAATTCATGTGAATGTTGATAACTAGAGTCAGCTCTCGAATGAACAGTGCCTCAAGTGTACAGACCCTCCTTGTAGTCATTGGTGCGTGTGATTATTGTGGTGCCCTTCACTTTGTCCTGGTGATTCAGGACGGTGTTTTGGTGTTGAAGGATGTTGCTGAATACCGTCACATTGCAAGTGAAGTGTACGATGTCTACTCAGCATATTCATGGTGGTCCCAGTATGGCATACAGTTTGGAGCATATAGTCTTCAGAATTGCACTTGTATTGATATATTACATTAGTATGCTTTAGTTTATCAGAGGAGGCAAAAATGTTATTTCACATAGGGAAACTGTACAAAGGTTGTTATAATAAATAATAGGACAAATCCTTGCATTTTTCACTGCATGATTTACAATTTCTGTCAATTATATCCCATATCATCTTTTCATTCTTCTTATTGGTCTAAGTGATTGTATTTTTATAGTACACTGTAATATCTTCCCTTGGGGGCCGATTATCCATCCTTGGAGGCTGATTTTTCTACAGTCAAATGACAACAGTGGTCCATTGATTGAACTGATGGAGATCTCTTCAATCCATCTCCCTGTGTATACCAGATGTTTCATGTGGCTTGGCTTCATAGAGTTTGGTTTCTCCTTCCAGTTTATGCACAGGGTGTGTGCCACATCCTCAATGACAAGTAATACATTTTCAGCCCATCTCAACAGACGGACTCAACAGTCCACTCAACAGTCCAGAGTGGATTGTCGATTCTGCATTTGTCCATTGGATTTACAAGACATTTGGGCTCTCCAAGGTGGACCTCTTTAAGTCACCATTGAAACAGCACCTTCCCTTCTATGTGGCTCTGTTCCTCAGTTTCAAGGCTCTCACAACGGATGCTTTTTGACTAGACTGGTTGTAGTGGAGCTGCGTTTACTTTTATTACCCGATTTAGATGTTGCTCAGGGTGTTGGCTAGTCTAGAGTTGTACTCAGGGAGGGTGATTCTTCTGGCTCCTTGGTGGCCAGCCTAACCTTGGTTTCCTGTGTCGTCTTGTCCAGTGTCTGAACTTGGGTGTTTGTCCACAACTCCGCCTCTTCCAGTAGATCAGACTAACGCTATATTTCACTGGTTTGAACTTCTCTACTCTTATGTGTCTGGACTTTCTGACACATCTCTATCGTCAGCTGGCGAATTTGTTGGTCACTCACCTGTGACTTTGTAGTGACAGTACGAGGTAGCCTGGCACTCTTTTTCACCACGATTTGTTTCTGTCACTTGTCTTCAGTTTCGGTTTGCTCTGTTCTCTCCTTTTTATCTTGGTTATCACGACAGGCATCATATGCCAAATACTGTCTCCTTATATCATTCGGCTTTGGCTGAGCTGCTGGTGCTCACATTCTGTGATGACACCTCCGCAGCTCTGTTTTGCAAGTTGTCTCTTGTGTTCTTCCACCTCTGCCCTGCTCGTGCTCCTCCTGAGCCGTCCTGGTCTCTTGACCATGTTTTGGCTTTTCTTTTATTGCCTTGATTATTAAGGAGGTTTTTCTGTTGTCTCTCGCCTCCTGCTGTTGGGTTGGGGAGCTTCAGGCTCTTCTCTGGAGGTGGGGGGGGGGATGTTCTTTTGGATCTGACAGGTAGTTTGTTTGCAGCCATCTCCTTTTCTGGTGGAGGACAGCGGTCCTTTGATGATCGATGCTTAGTTGGTGCAGCCGGAGATGCGTCATTTGCTGCATCCTTTGGCGACTTCTCGCTGCTACCGGTGTGCCACCAATTCTGTTTTGGTGGACACCTTGTTGGTTAATCCCATTTTCTTGGTTTCCTGCTCCACGACTTACATTTCCAAGGTTGTTCGCAGTGTCATAGTCTTGCCAACTTGCTTTCTACCCTTGGAACCATAATGTTTGTAAGTATGCAGCTTTGGCTGCTGTATTCTCTAATGTGTCATTGACTAATATTTAGGCTTGGGGATTTTGGCATTCTAACAGCGTACTGGCAGCTCAGAACAGTATTTGGCTACGCACAGAAAATCACACTAACGTGATATACATCAATGACAAAATCCACTGTATTTGGCTAACGTTCATGGCCCAGTCGGTTGTGTGAGGCTCTGACCCATGTTCCCCAGCCTGGTACCTCATCTTTGTCTTAAGGACTTGCCACGTATCCTTCCTTGCATGTCCCTTTTCTTGTTCTCTGTGGTTAGTTTAGCTTCAGGAAACCATGAGAGGACTCCCTCCAGAAACCCAGCATTGAGTGTAATGAAATGCCAATTTCGTTAGGAGTCCCCAGTGGTACCCCTTTCCCCTCCCCCCTTCCTCCAGGTTCATTGGTTCATTGTAAGTTTGTTCTTCAGATCCATAACTTATTTGGGGAGCCAGCTTGGAGCTAGGGTTGGGCCACCTAGTGGTGGTAATCAGTACTAATGTGTTTGAAAGTTATTTGAGAAAATCCCACATTCTGTGTGACTCGTTTGTGGTAGTTGGTAGTTTTTGAGGCTTTGTTTTCTATGAACCCTCCAGTTATCTGTAAAGCTGTGTTGACTTTCTGGAGGCTTTTTCTGGTGAGATGGTGGATTATCACTTGCTTTCTGCCTCTGTGAGGGGGGGGGGGTGGTGGCTAGGTTTTGGCCCTGGTCCCCAGTAGGCCTAAGAAAACTAACCACAGCTGATGTGACCTTGTAGTATGAAGCAATTTCAGGAAGATAGCTTCAGGGAGCATCCGGGGCTCACCCAGAAACTGGCATTTCGTTGCGTTCAATGCTTGTTTTTTTTAATTTAAGCATTATTTATTACATATTTGTATTACTGCATAGTGCAGTTTGGTTCAGCACTGAATGAGGTACCTACATTGAGATTACCGTGAGATGATTTTGGGACTTAGCGTTCCCAGTCAGCGTTCCTTAGCGTTGATCAGTCCAGCAACCAGGAGGCCTGGTCGACGACCGGGCCGCGGGGACACTAAGCCCCGGAAGCACCTCAAGGTAGCCTCAAGGTAGGTTCCCACAGCCCGGTCCTTGACCAGGCCTCCTTGTTGCTGGACTGGTCAAGCAGGCTGTTGGATGCGGCTGCTCGCAGCCTGACGTATGAGTAACAGCCTGGTTGATCAGGTATCCTTTGGAGGTGCTTATCAAGTTCTCTCTTGAACACTGTGAGGGGTCAACGAGTTATGTCCCTTATGTGTAGTAGAAGCATGTTGAACAGTCTTGGGCCTCTGATTTTGATAGAGTTCTCTCAGAGTACCTATTGCACCTCTGCTTTTCAATGGGAGGTATTCTGCACATCCTGCCATGTCTTCTGGTCTCATGTGATGTTATTTCTGTGTGCAGGTTTGGACCAGCCCCACTACCAGCCTCCCCCCCAGGGAGCCGGTTGGCCGAGTGGACAACACACTGGACTTGTGATCCTGTGGTACTGGGTTCGATCCCAGGCGCCGGCGAGAAACAATGGGCAAAGTTTCTTTCACCCTATGCCCCTGTTACCTAGCAGTAAAATAGGTACCTGGGTGTTAGTCAGCTGTCACGGGCTGCTTCCTGGGGGTGGAGGCCTGGTCGAGGACCGGGCCGCGGGGACACTAAAGCCCCGAAATCATCTCAAGATAACCTCAAGAAGACTATTTTCCATGTGTAAATTATTATGTATCTCTCCTGCCTGCACTCGAGAAGACAGATTTAGGCATTTTAGTCGGTCCCAATAATTTAGATGTTTTACCGAGTGGATTCTAGCAGTAAAGGATCTCTGCACACTCTATATGTCAGCAATTTCTCCAGCTTTAAAAGGGGGCTGTCATTGTGCAACAGTATTCCACTCTAGGGTGCACTAGCATCTTGAAAAGTATCATTATCAGTACATTATCTTTAGTGTGAAAAGTTCTTGTTATCCAACCTGTCATTTTTCTTGCATTTGTGGCGGCTACTTTATTGAGTTCTTTAAAGGTAAGGTCTTCTGACATTAGTACACCCAAATCCTTTACATTTCAGAATACCATTGCAACTTGTTATGGTATTGTATGGAAATGGGTCCAAAAATGTAATTACTTTATTACAGTGTTTTGTATTATACATTATGCAGGAATTTTACATATAATACTTTTTTTTTTTTTACACTAATCCACACCAAAAACAATGAATTAAAGGTCAGCCATGTCTTAAAACTCAATTATTTTCAGGTACGGTTCCCAAGGACGATTTCGCAAGAAGCCCGTGACCTGCTTAAAGGTTTGTTACATAAGGATCCAAATAAACGTTTGGGAGGTGGTCCAGGTGATGTAAGAGAGGTTCAGAGTCATCCCTTCTATGTAACAATCAACTGGAAACTTCTTGAAGAAAAAAAGGTTAGAATCTTTAATTATTTTATATTTAACCCTTTGACAGCGGTTATAATCAATTGTGGATTCACATGGAAATGTGGTCATTATCATATTATGATTTAAACAAATTATTGTCTGAGTCACACACAGAGATCACACTAACGTGATGCATCAAATGAACAAATCCACGCAGGTGGATTCGAACCGGACGCAGGTTCGAATCCTCGTCACGGCCCTTGTGGATTTGTTTATTGTCTTAGTTTTACATGTACTGTATGATACAAATATGGATATATTAAATCTCTGTGGATGAAAATAAAGAGTGTAGCACACTTACAGAGTGCCTCCACCCAGTGAAATTATAAAAATTCACTTTTGTGTTTTTCTTATATTCTGCATACAAATTAATAATTCTGGAAAATAAATAAAATAATGATTTTTTTTATTTTGTTATTTTTGGTGCATAGGCAGGTATGACCAGTTCTTAATAGCTGCTGTCCAAGGGTTTAAGCATCAAAATCTGAAGTAATCCTACTCTGGACTAATACAAGCACTACACAGTTGAGAGCAGTATACTATACTTATGTTTGTGTAGCAGCAGGCAATTTGTCTTCACCCACAAGGATACAGGAAATAATCTTGAATTAGTTAAACACATCTGCACAACAACAACACCACATGTGTTCTCTGTTTACAATCATGAGCTTTCACCTTTTTCATGGCCTCTTCATTCCAACACTCTATAGCTTCAAAAAGTCTTTGTAATATGCCCCTATACTAGTTCATAGGACTTCCAAGTTTATTCTGAAATACCATTGAATAAATATACATTTACAAATAAATGTCTTACCATTTTGATATATACTCTTCTCATGAAAATACCTCTTTTGCTGTGCATACACAGGTCCATACACAGGTGCATACACAGGTATATACACAGCTGCATACACAGATGAGCTAGGCACTCAAGTGCTCTTTGATGTGACTTAAAAAAAAATAGTGCACCTGAAATGTTAACACACTGTTCAATGTCCATTAACCCATGACTTGGTATTCATGCCTTTTGCACTAATATAGGTTCATTCCTTACAGTGTGCTCTTTATTAGCCCTGTGTCCATGTTCTCTTGTCCCCATGCTCAGTTGTCTCGGGCAGTTCTTTTTGGTTGGTTTGTCCCTGCTGGGTATGTTGCTCTGGTTTGCAGCTGTCTGCCTGTGTGGCACAGTTGTTGGCTAGTGTTAGAGTTCATGGTACTGGCACACTATGGGGTGCTCATACCTTGAGGTTACCTTGAGGTGCTTCTGGGGCTCAGCGTCCCCGCGGCCCGGTCGTCGACCAGGCCTCCTGGTCATAGTTAATTTTTTGGTTAGTGTTTCTGGGTAGCATCATGCTCATGCAGTGTTGGGGTCGATTGACCCAGAGCTGTCCATCTTTGTGTGTTATACACAATTCCTCTTCCTCATGGCCAGTCTTCTTGTTTTGTACCTTGTTCTTTGCGGTGAGATAGACTGAGTATCTATGTATCTATGATACTGAGGGGGCACTCCCTGAAAATCAGCATTGTATATAATGAAATACCTCTTTCTGGTGGGGTCCCGTAGTATCTCCCCATTCCCATGCTGGTCCCTCTTCCCCATGATGTTTTTTTTTTTTTTTTTTTTTTTTTTTTTTTTTTTTTTTTTTGAGATATATACAAGAGTTGTTACATTCTTGTAGAGCCACTAGTACGCGTAGCGTTTCGGGCAGGTCCCTGGAATACGATTCCCGCCGCGAAGAATCGTTTTTTCATCCAAGTACACATTTTACTGTTGCGTTAAACAGAGGCTACAGTTAAGGAATTGCGCCCAGTAAAACATGTTCATTGGATGGTACTTAAGTGGCTAGGGCTGTACTTTGGTGCCGAGTGTGTGCTTTGAATTAGTGCTTCGCCCAAGGTAACGAATTCTGTACATAGGATCAGCATTCTAAATGGGATTCATGCAGTTGTCTGTTTTGGTTCACTCTACTTTGTTTGAGGTGTGTCCTCTTGGTTATTGTGTGTATATTGGTTATCCTAGACCCCAGAGCTTCCTTTACTTTGATTGAGTAGACATGATTCTAGTAATTGCCTCCAGTAAGCACTCATGAATCACTAGAGCCTGATGAGGTACTGAAGGTTTGACCAATACCAGCTATGTACTGAGCTACATACCGTATATTTGAGCTTCATACCAGTATGTAGCTCAGATACTGAGGATCCACCAGAAAGAGGATTTTCATTACATTCAACTCCCTTTATTGTATTTTTGATTTGACCTCAATCATGATGGAGACCTCACCTCATGGAGTGCCAGATAGTGGTCCTGGCTCACAATAGTCTTGGGTCAGTCTGAGAGGCCTGGTAAAATTTCCTAAGGCGTGACAGCCCCAGTGCCATAGCTCAGGGAACTACTGAGTGTACCACCGGCCCGTCCTCTGAAGCGTTCACACCATCTCTAAAACTGATGTACTAAATTTACCGAACCTAACTGAGGATCCACGAATAGAAAATAGGACAGTACAGTATGTCAATTTTGCGAGCTGCTAGAATTTTAAGTACATCAGTTTTTGGGCTTAGGGGATTTTAGGGGCTTAGGCATACGTGAAAGTGCGATGGACTCTTCGAGAGGAGGACAGGTTGGTACCATAAGGTAGGGGCTTTTCATTGAATTCAACACTTAATTTATATTATACAACATTTATCTCAAATTACATTTGATTTCCTACAGTTAACTCCACCATTCAAGCCACAAGTAACCAGCGAGACTGATACCCGGTACTTCGATCGAGAATTCACCGGAGAGTCTGTGCAGCTTACTCCACCTGATCAAGGGGAGCACCTTAATGTTATTGATGAAGAATCAGAATACTTGGTGAGTATACTCTAAGTAGATTTGGGTGGCTGGACTTTTGTATACCGTATTTGTGTTTTAGGCTCTGGTAATGCAATTAGCAAAATACTTTTGTGACCACCTTGTACAGTAGGAAAGATAGCTGTAATAAGTGTTGAATAAAGTGTAGGGGTAGCTTGAGTTGCTACCAGCCGGTACCCATGTAAATAGACAAAACTGTTATGGAGGTGATTATACGAGGCATTGGATGAAGAATTGAGAAAATATACATTTAATGGAAATAGAATAATTGAAGAGGACATTATAAATAATTTAAATTCAATTTTATAGATGGAAAGATGTGTGTGTTTGGCATGAATGAGATGCTTCTTAACCCTTAACTCCTTTAGCTACAATACCATTTCTGGGAGGCCCCCCCCCCCAAGCTTATGACCTTGGCAACATTCAAACTTTGACTACCCCCACACAATAGTTTCAAAGCGTCATACGACAAAGAGTGCTGGGAAAACAGGACACCGTGAGCGTAGCTCTCGTCCTGTAACTACACTTAGGTGTAGATAATTACTAGGACTAGTGAATTCCATTGGTCTGCTAAAGACAGGACCAGAATCTAACCCACACAACATAGGTATAGGGGAGAGCCTGGGAATCTAGGATTGCCAGAGAACTAAGAGCAATACACCACCTTGTAAGATAGAGCACACCAAGACAGGTAAATGCATGGAAACATTTGGAAGCATGAAACTAGTTTACCTGGTACTAACACTATAAAAACACATTATTAGAATGAGAACACTGCTTTGCTATACCTCCAGATGGCAGCCCCTCTTGATCAGGATCCTAGCCTTCGAAATCACTCAGTTTTGTGGTGCCATGAGGAACTTACCCCAACCCCTGGGGAAAGAGGGATATGCTGGATTTCTGGGAGGGGCCCCTCAAAGCTATCTCACCACTAATCCTCAAAACTCAGGGAGCCACAGGACAGCCAGGGCTAATCCAGGGAGGGATAATAACAGCTTGTAATGTATTCCTCTTCATTATTAAGATCTTCTAAGTCCTTCAAAGTTCTTGGAATTTTATCACTGGCTCTTATTGTGGTTACTCTGCTCATTCATTGCCATATGGTTATGTACCAAACATAGTGCCCATCATTTCTGTGGAGAGCCCCTTCAGCTCCCTGGTACAATACCGGGCTGATGTGTATGTATTAGTCCGTGGCAACAGTCAATCGATGGAGTTCTTAGCCTACCAGGGACCACGAGCTAGAACCTGGCCCCCCTCAGAGAGGCACAGGAAGCAACAGCCTGTAGACACCCCCCATGTAGTTGGAAGCAGTCTATGTCTGCCATCTACCAGGTCAGGCACCCAGAAAGGTAGGAATCCCAAAGCAAACTACAGGTGGTTAAACATTCCAAACCGAAAGCCGAACGTTTCCTATCTTTCCGGGTGCCTGACCTGGTAGAGGGTAGATATAGATAGACTGCTTCCAACTACAGTGGGGGGAGTCTATAGGCCATTGCTTCTTGTGCATCTCTGAGGGGGCCAGGTTCTGGTTTGTGGTCCCCGGTAGACATAGAACTCCATCGATTGACTTGCTATGGTCTAATATATACACATCAGCCAGGTATAGCTCCAGGTAGCTTCCGGGACTCACCCAGAAAATGGCGTTTCATTACATTCAACGCTATTTTTTTTTTCATTATACAACATTTTGCTAATTTTTCACATGAATTTCAAAAGCCACATTGAGTACCATAAAAGGCTGCAGGTTCCTCAGTCTTTCCAATCAAATAATCTGGAATTACAAACTTTCTTGACTCCTTTATATTTTCTTACTCGATTCTTTTCACATTGCACCCAGCCTTTGTCATTTCTGGCAGTTATTCTCTAGAATACATCAAGTTGCTTATTCTCATTATTGCACTGATGAAAGTGTTTACATGGGATTATTTTTGTCATATGGAAGGGCATGATTGTGGCAAGGTATAGTGATGCCTCCCTTAATCACTTTAATGTAAACAATTTGAACATAGAATGTGCTAATGACTTCTTATCTTATTTTCAGACTTTCAACCACTTCTCTTATCAGGACATTTCATCAACTCTTGGCAGCTCACTAGCATCAAGTCTCAATTCCTTAGGTGTAGCGGAGGAAGGCTGAGGAGAAACAGTTTATCTGTAAATGTACTTTGTTGAAGCTTGCTATCAGGGTACAGTTTGATCCTGTCATTACAGTATTGTATTTGTTTTGTTATTTTTTGTAGAGTATTATCAATTATTGTATTATGAAATTATATATATATATACATATATATATTTTGTTTTTTTTTGTTTAACGTATCAGAGAGGTAGATAAATTTAACCTTCATTGCCCTTAGAAACATTGATGTGAAAATGTGTTTTAATAGCCATTTTATTATAATTTTTGCTTATAAGTTTCTTCTAGCTATCATCTTAACTCTTCAGTCATAAAAAAAAAAATTGTTTTCCATTAGTCCTTTGCGCTTTCCGTTTCCTATTTAGGCTTTTATTTTTGTCATACAGCCCCATCTCTACACGTGTGTACGCTGGCTAACACAACCCGCATTTGTTCTTTCACGTACTTTCATTCGCAGCAATTGACAAGTGCATCACTAGGTTGTTGACCAAGTAAGTGTGCATAATTCTTTAGAACATGTTCGGTGTTATTGCCCAGTATTCACTCCCAGAAGACAATACTTGAAACATTTTAAGCCAGCTGCATTGGCCCACACTGCTCTTGACTTAAGGTGAACATTCACTACACTACTCCTGACACAGGTGAACATTCACTACACTGCTCCTGACACAGGTGAACATTCACTACACTGCTCCTGACACAAGTTGAACATTCACTACACTACTCCTGACACAAGGTGAACATTCACTACACTGCTCCTGACACAAGGTGAACATTCACTACACTGCTCCTGACACAAGGTGAGTGCTTGGCTACACTACTCCTGACATAAGGTGAGCACTTGGCTACACTGCTCCTGACACAAGGTGAGCACTTGGCTACACTACTCCTGACACAAGGTGAGCACTTGGCTACACTGCTCCTGACACAAGGTGAGCACTTGGCTACACTGCTCCTGACACAAGGTGAGCACTTGGCTACACTGCTCCTGACACAAGGTGAGCGCTGGCTACACTACTCCTGACACAAGGTGAGCGCTGGCTACACTGCTCCTGACACAGAAGGTCAACAGATACACACCCAAAAAAGTGTGTGTACAAATTATTGATTATTATTTCCCAGTATGTTATTCCGTATAGGAAGTTTTTAGTTTAGGAATGATTGCACATGCTGCATTGTCTGTTATTTATTATAATTTGTATTCAACAAATACACCTGTACCTTACTCATGTATTTTAAAGTAAATGTAACATAAGGAACCTCAACATTATTCTAACTTTGGATTATTTGTACGTGGTCAGCCGAAGACTTCAATTGGTTGTTAATGTTGAAGTTGATGCTTATTGAATTTGTATGCCCTTTTACCATTTTGTTACATTTGTCTTTTGACTTAAGACTATTAAATTTTGTACATTTACAATAAATGTTATTGGGGTCATTTTTAAAGCGAAAGCACTATTGCTATAAAACTGTGCAATATTTGTGTTCACAATGCCATGATCAGAGTCGACAGCAGGAGATGATTTGGCTTTGGTAACTAAACATTGAACTATATCCAAGATACACATGTTCAGTGAGTCTCGAGAGTATGTATTAGACAAGTGTTAAGAAGTGTTGACATTTGCCTTCATATTTAGTTTAAGGTTTAGTTTGTTAACGTGAATTTTGCAGCAATGCACGTGAAGACCAGTTTTCACTCAAATTAAATTGCACGTTCATTTGTGCAAACTTTCTTGTTCAGAACAGTATTTACGGTAGAAATCTTGGTCAAATGGAGTGATTCTTTCCAGACCCTATCCATCAAGTCCCAGATTCTGTTAGAGCCGATCTAAACTACTTTTTGCCAAAATTTTATTTTTAATTTCAACTTCGCTACTTCCTACAGCAAGCTTCTACAAAACCCTGTGTGGGATCTTGTGCAGAGCAGGCAGGTGGAATGCTGAACAACTCTCAGGTTCCATTGCTTGGTCATGGTCTTAACTCTCATCTAGTAAATTTGGGGCAAGTCAGCTTTCTGCAGTGGGAACTTTTTTTTTTTTTTTTTAAATGCTAGTGTTAGGGGAGGCAATGATGAGTACCAAGTCCAGTTCAGAATGCAGCCAGAAAGTGTGTTCACATACAACTCGACAGCCTTTCTTGGTGCTCTTCGGTATAATAGGTACAGCCAAATTTCACCCTAGCTATCATTTGACTCTACTGATCACTATCTCTGACCACCTGCAGATGGCAGCACCCACACAACAAAATATTCCCAATCCAACCTCTTCACATTATTATTTGACTTGACCCCCAATTGCAGGTAATATGGTCAGGTAGAAACCAGAACAATTCACAAGTGGCATTATTAACGTGTGGACCTTATTGTTTTGTTTGTGCAGTGGGCTTATGCTACAGGAGTGAATGCTTCTCGTGTGTGTTTGTAAACAAAACAAAAAAACTTTTTGTACAAGTAATTTTACTGACTGGCAGACTAGATACACTTTCCCTGTGCCTGGTTGGTTTGTGCTTTCAGCAGTGGCTATTCTCCTTTTATTTTATTTTATAATCCTTGTTCCTTAGTACTTAGTTCCAAAACCATAAGCATTTGTAATGCATATTGTTATATTATCATCCAGTTTGTTCAGGTCCATTTCAGTAGGGCATCAGCAGTGGTTTTCTCCTTATGAGTCTATCTTGATCATACCTGGTTGATGGGGTTCTGGGAGTTCTTCTACTCCCCAAACTCAGCCCGAGGCCAGGCTTGACTTGTGGGAGCTTAGTCCAACAAGCTATAGTTTGGAGCTCCCTGCAGGCCCATGTATCCACTACAGCCTGGTTGGTCCAGCACTTCTTGATGAAAACTATCCATTTTTTCTTAAAGACGTCCATGTTTGTTCTGGCAATATTTCTTATGCTCACTGGGAGGATGTTGAACAGCTTTGGACCTCTTTTGTTCACGCAGTGTTCTCTGATTGTGCTTATGGCACCTCTGAATGTAGTCTACCACTACATTCACCATTACTTAGCTGTGCACTGTATATGGAATACATTGTGTTGCATTATCACCTGTGTGTAAGAGCAGCCATATTGTTTTCTCCCAAGTCATGCCTTGGCCAGTTTTTCATGGTTGTATTTGTTTTTAAGACTATGGGCTTCACTCATCTGTCTTGATAGGCAGAGTTAGGCATGGAGTTAGCCTTGAGCTCCTTCCTTGGATTCTTGGACCCTAATTACACACTTTTCTACAAGACAGATGTCATGATGAATGCAATCACAAGTGTTCCTGCAGGATACAAAACTGCAAGCTTGTATGGCAGATGTCAAATTTCTCTCCTGACAGAAAGTTTTCTTCACTCCTATACAAGTCAACCACATTCGAAGGAATGGCCGAGCTGCCTGTCTTTGAATTCAATTCAGCAGAGACTTTGATTTTGCCTAAGTTGTTCACTGCCATCTTTTAGAACTTAATTGCTGACTTCACTGTGTCTGCCCTGCAGGTGCTTAGCATTGTTACAATTTCTAACATTAGACCATCTCATTGCTGAACTCCTTTCTTTGCTTTGCTCTTGACTTTTTGTGTGAGATACTTCAGGTTAAAAGCATGAGAGGGCACCTTTCTGTAACAGAAGTCATAGTGAGAGAAGAAACCTAAGAGTGGTGGGATGTTATCAGTCATGTTCCACAAGGGGTCAGCACTGGGACCAGTCCTATTCCAAATCAATGTGAATGACTTACCAAAAGGGAGAAATATGATAGAATTCTGCAAGAAATAACATATGAGAGTACACAGTGTATTCTCATGAGTACACAATGAGAGAAGGTCCCTCAAGTGGCTACATCTCGTTAAACACACACACAAAAAAAGCTGGAAATATTTCAGAGGTATGCCACATGGAAAGACAAAAGTAGTTAAATCTCATTTCACTGAAGAAGCAGGGTAGACATGTACAAAATACTCAGGGGGGAATAGACAAGGCAAATGAGCCAGAGAGAGACATTAGAAAGGATTTGTTCAGTATCAAGATAGTGGACAAAAGGAATGTATTAAGAATTGAAGTGGTTAAGGCAAGCTCCATTTACAGCTTTAGGTGTAGATGTGACAGCCCAATAGGCTGTGGAACCTACAAACTAGTCAATTATGGACACACAATATGGACAATCATTCATATTTGCAAACATTCAAGGTTTAAAGCCAAAGTCAAGAAATAAAGTTTTCATAAATGGCCTCCTATTAGAGTCAAACTCAATATTTGGGGCATTCATGAAAACTCATATGAAAGATTACATGGATAGTGAAATCTGGATTCCAAATTATAATTTATATAGATGTGATAGAGAAACTAGGTCAAATGGAGGAGTAGGTCTGTGCTGTATATTAAAGAAGGTCTGTATATTAAAGAAGACTTGGTATGCACAGAGCTACTAAACTCAACCAATGAGGTGATAGAGGTACTTGGAATTAAGGTAGAAAAACTAAACCTAATTATTATTCTAATATATAAACTGCCAAATACAACGGTTGAGGAATTCACAGAGCAGATGCACAAAATAGAGAACATCCTTGATAACCTAGCAAACCCAGCTCCAGATATTATCTTCCTTGGAGATTTCAATTTACCAAGTCTAAGATGGAGAATGGCAAACACAAATATCATAGCTAGGAATGACCCGGGAAATAACCAACCACAGGTCAGAGAACTTTTGAGATTCTGTGACAAATTCTCGCTCAATCAACAGATTACAGAACCAACTAGGAACTAAAACACACTAGACTTGTTATTCACAAACAATGATGAACTAATCAGAGACATTACAATCTCAGATACTACGTACTCAGACCATAAGCTCATTGAAGTGTGAACTAGCATAAATAACGGTAGTAGGTCTAAGACCCAACAAGCGAGAAGGAGTATTCAATCAATTCAATTTCAATTATAAGAGGATCGACTGGGAACAAATAAATGTAGACCTTGCAACCATTCAATGGAAAACCATCTTAAGCAACAAAACTCCCACACAGGGAATAGCTCAACTGACAGCTGAAGCTTACAAGGTCTGCTTGAGGCACGTGCCTGTGAGGAGGGTCAGTAAGAGTACCACTCTAGAAAGAGAACGCAGACGACTGTACAGGAGAAGGAAAAAATAACAGAAATGCTTCGGCAGACACGACCATCACAAGCAAGGAAAATAAACCTAAGCAGGGAGATCGAAGAAATAGAACAAATGTTGAAGCGATCATATGAGTCTGAGGAAATGAAATTGGAACAGAAAGCTATACAAGAGATTAAGAAAAATCTAAAATATTTTTTTCACATATGCAAAATCAATATAAAAAACCTCGACCAGTATTGGACCGTTAATTACAAATGGAGGTACGTACACAGAGGACAACAAAGAGATTAGTAAAATTCTAAGCCAGTATGAGGCTATGTTTAGCACACCAATAAACAACATGAAAGTTGATGACCCAGACAGCTTCTTTATGAATGACATTCAAGCTGCAGATAGTATAACGGATATTAACACGAACTCGGAAGATTTTGAACGAGAAATTGACAATGTGCCTATGCACTCAGCTCCTGGGCCTCACTCATGGAATTCAATATTCATGAAGAAATGTAAAGTACCAATAGCGCGAGAACTTGGCGTAATATGGAGAAAGAGCCTGGATACAGGGGAGATACTGTACCAGCTGCACTTAAATCTGCAGATATAGCTCCTCTGCACAAGGGGGTAGTAAAGCCTTGGCAAATATTATAAACCAGTTGCACTAACATCACACATAATAAAAGTGTTTGAAAGAGTGATTAGGAATCAAATTTCTAGTTTTATGGAAAATAATGAGCTACACAACCCAGGACAACATGGATTTAGAGCGGGCAGATCCTGTCTGTCACAGTTACTCAACCACTATGACAAAATCACAGAAGCTCTAGAAGAAAAGCAAAATGCAGATGTTGTATACACAAACTTTGCAAAGGCGTTCGACAAATGTGATCATGGAGTGATAGCACACAAAATGAGGTCAATGGGAATAACTGGTAAAGTAGGATGCTGGATACTCAATTTCCTGTTGAACAGAACACAAAAAGTAACAGTCAATCAAATAAAATCGAGTCCAAGCGCAGTTAAATGCTCTGTACCTCAAGGTACAGTCCTTGCACCGCTACTGTTCCTTATTCTCATATCAGATATAGATAAAAATACAAGTCACAGCTTTGTGTCATCCTTTCCAGATGACACAAAAATCAGCATGAAAATTACCTCTGCTGAAGACATTGAAAAATTACAAGCAGATATCAACAAAGTTTTTGATTGGGCAGCAGAAAATAACATGATGTTTAACAGTGATAAATTTCAGGTACTCAGGTACGGCAAAAATGAGGATCTGAAACATAATACAGGGTACAAAACACAATCGAATCTGCCCATAGTAGGGAAACAGCTTGTCAAGGATTTGGGAATAATGATGTCCGACAACCTAACATTTAGGGAGCATAACCAAGCAAGTATTGCGTCAGCCAGAAAAATGATAGGATGGATTACGAGAACTATCAAATCCAGGGATCCCATCACAATGGTTGTACTCTTGAAGTCACTTGTGTTGTCCTGTCTCGAGTACTGCACTTCCCCCTTCAGAGCAGGAGAGATTGCTGAAATAGAGGGAATACAAAGGACATATATGGCATGCATAGACGAGATAAAGCGCCTAAATTATTGGGATCGTCTCAAAGCTCTCCAAATGTACTCTCTAGAAAGGAGACGAGAGAGATACCAAATAATATACACATGGAAAATACTGGAGGGCCAGGTCCCAAATCTACACAGTAAAATAACAACGTACTGGAGTGAACAATATGGAGGAAAATGCAGGATTGAACCAGTGAAGAGCAGAGGTGCCATAGGCACAATCAGAGAACACTGTATAAACATCAGAGGTCCGTGGTTGTTCAACGTCCTCCCAGCGAGCATAAGAAATATTGCCGGAACAACCGTGGACATCTTCAAGAGAAAACTGAACTGTTTTCTAAGAGAAGTTCCGGATCAGCCGGGCTGTGGTGGGTATGTGAGCCTGCGGGCCGCTCCAAGCAACAGCCTGGTGGACCAAACTCTCACAAGTCAAGCCTGGCCTTGGACCGGGCTTGGGGAGTAGAAGAACTCCCAGAACCCCATCAAGCAGGTATCAAGGATTGTGGGGCAGGACCTACAGGCTATGGTACATCTTCCACAAGTACAAGTAGGTGAATTATGTCCAATTTGAATGTCATAAGAGCTCCTTTCAGTGAATATGAGATGTTTAGCATTCCTTCGATGCTGAATGAGATCTTTACCACCTGCTCCCCATATGACAGTGATAGATCTGTTTTGGAATTATCACACCTGAAGATTGGCCCAGAGCTGGGAGGTATTTGTATATCACCGATTGTCAGTCTTCTGCACGGGGAGAAAACTCTAGAAGAGGAACCATATTGGAACCGTAAGCTACTTGTCTGTGTGGCTTCGTTCATCAATAAAGATGCTTTTGCCTTGGATGCTCTGCATTTTGACTCAAACCATTGGGATACAATTTGTTTCTTTCAAATGGCTTTGGTGATTCTTCAGAAGCTAATCTGTGTGTGCATTGTGATGTTGCTTTATTCCCCCTATTGAAGGTTCAGCACTGATTTCCATTTCTGTTCTTAAACTATCCCAATCAGGTTCCTCTTCCTGTCCTTCTCACACACAAGATCAGTACTCATAGTTATACAAATACTTTTAGCTCCATCACTGTCTTATGGGGAGCAGGTGTAAAATATGAGATAGCTTGGTGGGCTCTTCAAGATTATCTTATCTAGTCACCAGTCCTTTATTCATTCAATTCTTATTATTGCGTTGTTTTTCACTCGGCTCTTCTTATACAGGTGGCTTGTCCTAAATGCTGTTGCTTTGTATTGGGCTGTACTGGCTGATCTGCTGCTTCCTGTCTTTGGTCTGGATATTTCTTGCTCCCTGTTCATGAAGTTTTGGAAAGCCTCGGTCAATATTCATTCTTTCCATAACCATTGAGCTTCCTTGGCTTTTTGATAAGATACTAGACTTATTTGAGGATCTTATCTTTAATACCTTGTTCTTTTTGGATTTGATAATGGACAGTAGGGTAAGTGAGCTTTATGCTTTGCTTAGTCCACCCTGAATTTATTTGTTTTGGTCATTAAGATGCTTTTATGCATCTCCATCTCAATCTGTCATTCATGGCCAAGAATGAAAGTAAGGCATTTGTAAGTGGTCTTATGGTTTGGGCAATCTTGAGGTTACCTTGAGATGGTTCCATGGATCACTGTACTGTACTTACGAGCCCAATCTCTAACCAGACCTAGTTGATGGTCTGGTCAACCAGGCTGTTAGACGTCGTTGCTTGCAGTCTGAGATAGGAGTTACAACCTGCTGGATTATCTATTCTTGGGTGGTATTTTTCAAGATCCCTCTTGAATGACGAGATTTAGGGGAGAATGATTTAGAGGGAGAATATTGATAAGTATTTTGTCCATAATGTTTATAGAATTATCTCTAAGAGATAAGAAATAGAATTATCTATCTATTCCACCCCTATTTTTCAATATGACTATTTTACACATTCGTCCATACCTCCTGACTTACAAGCATGACTCCTTTGGCAGTAAGGACTGCCAAAAGTATTTAAAAGAAACATAAATATTATCTGCCAATAGCTCTAGTCAAGATGCAGAGCATCCATGGTAAAAGCATCATAATTGAGGAATCATTCTAAGTGGATGCATAAGATTCCAATCTGGTATCTCTTCCTGTCCTTCTCATGCAGAAGATGGACACTGTGTTGTACAAATAACTTTAGCCTCTGTGCCAATCGTGCCAAATTCAGCCGTGGAGTTTCTATAGCAGCTGTCCTCTGGCAGGGTTCAGTGCCAAGGAGTGTGGCATCAATTACTTTGGCTTATTTTTGCAATGGTGCTTTTGTCGACACTTGCCTTAGGGAGAAGCAAAGTTGGATGGCTCAGAATTGGACTTTTGAGTACAGTACAGTATACTGTATTTAAAAAGTACTTTGATGATCAGTACACTCATTTACTCCTGTTTCCTCCTTTTCTTTCCTTGTTTTATCCTGTGCTAGTGATGGGTTTTTTCATCTTGGATTGGAGTCCAGAAGGGTATAGTGGGCTTAATTGTGGCAACAGTGCTGCACCCGGTGACCGTCGTGGGCAGTGTTTAGTGGACGATTTAGTATAGTAGTTAGCGTGGGTCCTGTTTGTGATGCCAAATACAGCCTTGGCAGATTTTGAGTTCTAGGTAATGGCACTTTTGTCTGCATTGTAGGATGGCTTGCGTATTCTCCAGCCTCCCTAGTACCATTATGACTCGAAAAAAGCAGTTTGATGTTCCAAACTGTGCTGATGGAGAATGTAGACTTGCTCTAACTGCACTAGATCCAAATCAGGGGTCAGCAAGATCTTGCCTAGTGACAGTGTGTTCCACACAGAAAAAAAAAGTGTTCTTCATATATGTATACTCAAAGCCTGATTTTTATTAGTGTAAGGTATGGAACACACCTTCAGCACAGCATGCAATGCCTGCAAATATGTGACCTATTTAACAGGAACGCTTATGTTATCTTCCATTGCATACCATCTTCAACCAATTTAGTAACTAGAATGGAATTCTTTCATTACATCCAATTTTCCATTGGACTGGGTCCTATTTGAACAGATTTTCTGTGTATTTTGTTTTATTAACACAGATTTGAACTAACATCTCAGATGAAACTTGCCACTTTTCTTGCTGTGTACTTAATTTGAAATATTTTATATGAATTGGAATAAAGTGGTTTTAATTCATATTTTAGCCAAATGAGAGATTATTTGTGTTTAGTGATAAAAATAAGCTAAAGTATTGTATAATGTGTCCTTTGCATAAAAATAATTACCGTAGGTTTCTATTTTAGTAAATTTTGTAAGGTCTTGTAAAGTCATAGAAATACAAATTTGCATAAGGTAATAAATAATGATATTTGACTAAAGATCCAGATTGCAAAACTATTTACTGTAAGTGTAATAGTTGTGCTTTGAATCACAGTGATTTAGTAAGCCGTGGAGAAAATTTCAGTGACCGTAATAAATTAAACACTAGATGTCTTAATTTATTTTGATTCCAAGTAAAGTAGCATTGAATCACTGGGATTTAAATTCACTTCCATTGAATGAATCGATGTACTCGAGTAAGAAAATATATAATACATTTTTCTAAAATAAAGAAGACAGTAGATGTTGCTTATATTTTGTGAATGCATGTAATGTGAAAATGCTTCATGCAACAACAGTTGTTCAGATAATTCTGAAGATGTTGACATTACTGTATTTAAACACCCCCAAAAAAAACGGTCAGTCGGACTTCGGTCTGTCCTAAGCCAGGACAGACCGAAAAATCGTCACTTCCTTTATTTTAACGTGTGGGTTGTGTGTCAAATTTTCAGTCACAATATTGTGATTTACTGTCTGCATTACTGTAATTGCTTGCATGGTATTTCAAAAGATCTGAAGCAACTTGGGTGTGTATATGGCTCCTTTTATATTAAATCTTGCAAGTATTTGAGGTAAAATATATTAAACTGTTTCTGGCATTGTATTGTAGTGATATTAGTTTAAAAGTTTTGGGCAATTGCTTTTTATATCGAGTAAAGCCATAAATCACTGAGAACTCTTGACCGATCTTGATTTAAACCTGCATAGCCAGGGCTCATCCCCCCCATTGTACACAGTACTGAAACCACTTCACCAGTGATTGGCTATATTGATTTGTCAGTCCATGAATGACAAACCCACGGCAACTTGTAATGCAATTTCAGCAGAGTTTTTCAGCAAATCCTGGCACATGCATGAATCATGCTGAGCCCACAAATGTGAGAATGAGAGAGTGAGCTTGAATGGTCCCCAAGCCATAAATCATTAAAAACTCTATGACCCAACCAGGATTCGAACCTGCAAGCCAGGACACTTTGCCGAAATTGCACCGGAAGAGTTGTCAGGGGATTGTCAGTCCTCGAGCTCAAGTAATGAGGTCCAGTACTAGAAATCCTTACAGCCGATCACTGGTGAAGTGGTTTCAGTGCTGTGTACGATGGGTGGGGGTGAGCCCTGGCTATGCAGGCTCAATCCAGGTCGGGTCATAGAGTTCTTAGAGATACATACATAAATATATATATATTTATGTCCCTGTATATATAAAATATATAAAAATGTGTATTATATATATATATATATATATATATATATATATATATATATATATATATATATATATATATATATATATATATGTCGTACCTAGTAGCCAGAACGCACTTCTATGCCTACTATTCAAGGCCCGATTTGCCTAATAAGCCAAGTTTTCATGAATTAGTATATTTTCTCTAATTTTTTTCTTATGAAATTATAAAGCTACCCATTTCATTACGTATGACGTCAATTTTTTTTTATTGGAGTTAAAATTAATGTAGATATATGACCGAACCTAACCAACCCTACCTAACCTAACCTAACCTATCTTTATCGGTTAGGTTAGGTTAGGTAGCCGAAAACGTTAGGTTAGGTTAGGTTAGGTAGGTTAGGTAGTCGAAAAACAATTAATTCATGAAAACTTGGCTTATTAGGCAAATCGGGCCTTGAATAGTAGGCATAGAATTGCGTTCTGGCTACTAGGTACGACATATATATATATATATATATATATATATATATATATATATATATATATATATATGTCGTACCTAGTAGCCAGAACTCACTTCTCAGCCTACTATGCAAGGCCCGATTTGCCTAATAAGCCAAGTTTTCATGAATTAGTTGTTTTTCGACTACCTAACCTACCTAACCTAACCTAACCTAAGTTTTTCGGCTACTTAACCGAACCTAACCTATAAAGATAGGTTAGGTTAGGTTAGGTAGGGTTGGTTAGGTTCGGTCATATATCTACGTTAATTTTAACTCCAATAACAAAAAATTGACCTCATACATAATGAAATGGATAGCTTTATCATTTCAAAAGAAAAAAATAGAGAAAATATATTAATTCAGGAAAACTTGGCTTATTAGGCAAATCTGGCCATGCATAGTAGGCTGAGAAGTGCGTTCTGGCTACTAGGTACGACATATATATATATATATATATATATATATATATGTCGTACCTAATAGCCAGAACGCACTTCTCAGCCTACTATTCAAGGCCCGATTTGCCTAATAAGCCAAGTTTTCATGAATTAATGTTTTTTCGTCTACCTAACCTACCGAACCTAACCTAACCTAGCTTTTTTTGGCTACCTAACCTAACCTTACCTATAAATATAGGTTAGGTTAGGTTAGGTAGGGTTGGTTAGGTTCGGTCATATATCTACGTTAATTTTAACTCCAATAAAAAAAATTGACCTCATACATAGAGAAAAGGGTTGCTTTATCATTTCATAAGAAAAAAATTATAGTAAATATATTAATTCAGGAAAACTTGGCTTATTAGGCAAATCGGGCCTTGAATAGTAGGCTGAGAAGTGAGTTCTGGCTACTAGGTACGACATATATATATATATAAAATATACACACACACACACACACACACACACACACACACACACACACACACACACACACACACATCTTTCTCACATCCACACAAGAGCCAAAGCTCAACCCCCGCAAGCACAATTAGGTGAGTACATATACATACATACATACATACATATACATATACACAAGCACATATGCATACACATGCATGCACATACATGCACATACACACACACAGTGTCTCCTTTCACAAACAAGGTGGTAGATGGTTGGAGCAAGTTAAGTGAGAAGGTGGTGGAGGCTGTAATTTCAAAGCGTTATATGACAAGAGTGCTGGGAAGACGGGACACCACGAGCAAAGATCTCATCTTGTAACTACACTTGGATAATTACACACGCATGCATGCACACACACAGACACACGCGCGCGCGCACACATAATATGTCATTAAACACAACAGCATTGTGACTATTATTAATTTTCTTTGGGATATTTTCCATTTCATTCCTATATACTATCTGGAGGGTGAAGAAACACTAGATCACTTAATCTTTCCATTTGTATTGTTTTGTACGCATGAGGCTGTGTTCATTCAGGAGCTGACACCAGTGATCAACATCCAGATGAATTCAACTTCAAGCATTCAACTGTTCAATGATCCTCCATTGATCCAGAGGGAAGATGGAAGCTCTGGCGGACAGCTAGAAGCCGGAATCAGGCAACAATCCCTTTACCCTATCCATCGGCGGTCCCAACAACTAAAGGGGGGGTTAGGTAAATCAGAGAGTGAGGTGTACCCACATTTATAAAATTTCAAGATTTTCCTAGTAAAAATAAGCAGTATCCTCCCGTCGAACAATAAAAATATGCAAATGTGAACAATAAAAATGAAGATTAAGTGATCTTGTGTTTCTTCACCCTCCAGATGGTAGAATATATTTGCGTAGAATGGAAAATATCCAAAACAAAATTAATAAATTAATAATAGTCTCAATGCTGTTGTGTTTAATGACATGTGAAAACCTGCTCCCAAAATATACTAATACTGTACAATAAATATAAATTTATATATATATATATATAATATATATATATATATATATATATATATATATATATATATATATATATATATATATATATATATATATATATATATATATATATAAATATAAATGTTAAGCTATGCCAAAAGGAAAAAAATACAAATGTAACCTGTTACTGTTACAGTTCTTGATTCTTATTGTATTTTACAAATACATCAAACAGAAAATTCTATACAGTACTAGCCTGAGCATTCCTACCAACTTTTGACATATCAGTAGTGAGTGTGGTAGCCTATACTGGATGGGGTTTTCAATACCTTTCCATTGCTTTGTCTAGTATTTTTATTCTATGATGGTGGACATTCTGCTTTACAACTGATTTTGTCAAACTGGAGAAACGTTCAGTAAAGTATTAGATATAAATGATTAGGATAAAAGACTAGCTAGGTGGTACTTCTCTTATAGAGTTTTTTTACTGCTGTGTAATTAACTTTTTACGGTAAGTAATGTGTATTAAAGTCTACTATGTGTGGCTTATGTATGTGTCACGCCTTAGCCTAAAATAGTGCTTAAAATTTTAATTTGCCCCTGCGCCAACCTAGAAGCATTGCTGCCAAGTCCCTCATGAGGGTTGTAACAAGCGATGCTATGAAGGACATTGTTGGATCAGTCATTATATGGGAATTTAGAAGGCAGTCATTTTATTATAAATGTCATCGATTTGCCCTAATCTTAGTGAAGGTGCTCAAAACACATTACCCTTAGATGTTTTTCTCTTCTTTAATAATACAAATAATAATAGCTAATATATTTTTTCTGAAGCTGCCTCTTACTGTGTAGGATGCTCTATATTGAAGCTCCTCCAATGAATTTTAATTGCCATTTCTGAGCTTAGCTCCTTAGTTGCCTCAATATGCAGGTCTCAGTTCCCTACAGGGTCTTGCTGTCTTCATCCTTGGTCAGAGATGACTTCATCTCGAGGGAGCCGGTCGGCCGAGCGGACAGCACACTGGACCTGTGATCCTGTGGTCCCGGGTTCGATCCCGGGCGCCGGCGAGAAACAATGGGCAGAGTTTCTTTCACCCTATGCCCCTGTTACCTAGCAGTAAAATAGGTACCTGGGTGTTAATCAGCTGTCATGGGCTGCTTCCTGGAGGTGGAGGCCTGGTCGAGGACCGGGCCACGGGGACACTAAAGCCCCAAAATCATCTCAAGATAACCTCAAGATAGGGAGATCTCTTTAATATGGAACTTTACTAATATCCATGCCCAATTATGTGGAACTTTTCTTCAATCATTCAATGTGACACCATGGTGGGGAGAAAACCTGCAAGTAGTTTGGTATTGTCCGAAGGCATGTCCTGAAGGCGAGAGTCCCTGCCACCTGTCTCATTCTGCAAATAAGTCGCCTGTTTACTCAACCCTGATGGTGTTGAGTAAACAGATGTGCTGGACGGTAGAGCGATGGTGTTGCTTCATGCAGGTCGGCGTTCAATCCCCGAACGTCCAAGTGGTTGGGCACATTCCTCTCCCCATCCCAAATCCTTATCCTGACCCCTTCCAAGTGCTACATAATCGTGGTGGCTTTTTGCCATAGTCATGTTTGTGAGGGGTTGAATTTCTGCTCTTTGGTCTTGCTTCTCAACTGTCAGTCTACTAGTGTACAGGTTCCTGATCATAATGAACTATTATATCTACATTTGAAACTGTGTATGGAGTCAGCATCCACCACATCATTTCCTAATGCATTCCATTTATTAACTACTTTGACACTGAAAAAGTTCTTTCTAATGTCTCTGTGGCTCATTTGGGTACTCAGTTTCCACCTGTGCCCCCTTGTGCGAGTTTCACCCATGCTAAATAATCTCCCCTTATACAGATTAATTCAATCCTGTCAATTCCCCTAAGAATTTTGTATTTGGTGATCATGTCTCCACAAACTCTCCTGTCTTCTGGTGATGTGAGGTGCAATTTATGTAGCCTTTCCTCATAACTCCTATCTCTTAGTTCTGGGACTAGTCTAGTGGTATATCTTAGAACCTTCTCCAGCTTTATCTTATGTTGATAAGGAATAGATTCAGTGCTGGAGCCACATACTCCAGGATTAGTCTTACATATGTGTATACAAGGGTCTAAATAATTCCTTACACAAGTTTCTAATGGAAGTTCTGATGTTAGCCAGCCTTGCATATGCTGCTGATGATATTATTTTGATGTGGGCTTCAGAAGACAAGTTTGCTGTGATATCATCTCCTAGGTCTTTTTCTGTTTCGTGGAGAACTTTGTCTCCTATTCAGTATCCTGTTCCCTCCACCTAGTTTCATTACCTTACATTTACTTGGGTTGAACTTTAGCAGCCATTTGTTGGACCTTTCCTTCAGTTTATCTAGGTCATCTTGTAACCTCTTGCTAGCTTCCTTGGTCTTACTCCTCCTCATAAATTTTGCATCATCAGCAAACATTGAGAGGAACGAGTCTATTACCTCTGGTAGATAGTTTACATACATCAAAAACAAAATAGGTCCCAGGAGCTATCTTGTTACCTATGCCATACAGTAGTTCCTGTGTTACTCGACTAGTGACGTCTCGCCACTTGTGAGACCACACCCTTCGCAGTGACTCGCTGTCTTCTGTTGCTTAGACACTCCCTTATCCATTAGAGTACCTTTTTACTCCTACCTGCATCTCCAGCTTATACACTAGTCTCCTCTTGGGTACTGTGCCAAAGGCTTTCTGGCAATCCAAAAATATACAGTC
Source organism: Procambarus clarkii (assembly GCF_040958095.1). NCBI lineage: Eukaryota > Metazoa > Arthropoda > Malacostraca > Decapoda > Cambaridae > Procambarus > Procambarus clarkii. The sequence continues at coordinate 4,538,652 of NC_091228.1, forward strand.
TGCCCACCCTTCTCTTTCTTGCCTAATTTTGTCACATTGTCCTAGAATTCAATTAATCCTGTTAGTCAAGACTTGCCATCCCTGAACCCATGACTTTGCTGGTGATGTGTTACAAAGTTCTTTTGTGCCAGATGTTCTATAATTTTTTTGCACAATCTTCTCCATCACCTTGCATGGTATGTAAGTTAGGGGCACTGGCTTGTAGTTCAGTGCCTCCTGTTTGTCTCCTTTCTTGTATTTTAGGACTACATTAGCTGTCTCCTGTTACCAGTGATTTGTTATACAACATTGAGAGTGGTAGTTATAGTGCTTCTGCACAATCTTTTAGTATCCATGGTGAGATTCCATCTGGGCCTACAGACTTTGCCACATCCAACTCATGCAAATACTTTGTTATCTCTCATTTGGTAATCTCAAACTCCTCCAGTGGCATCTGGTTAGATATTTCCTCTTTTATCTCAGGAACTTCTCCTTGCTCTAATGTGAAGACCTGGAATTTCTTATTGAGTTTCTCGCAAACTTGTAATTTGTAGTGAACCCTTGTGCCCCTATCCTCAGTTCCATTACCTGTTGTTTTTCTTCTGATGTGGCTGGGCAGCAATTTAGGTTGAGTCTTTGCCTTATTTGCTATATCATTATCATTCTGTCTTTCTGCCTCTTTTCTTGCCCTGAGGTACTCATTCTTGACCCTCTGGTATCCTTCTCTGTTCTCTGGTGTTCTGTTGCTCTGTAGTTTCCTCATGCCCTTGTACTTAGTTGCTTTGCAAGCTTACATCCTGGATTAAACCATGAGCTCCTCATTTGTAATTTTTTTTTTTTTTTTTTTGCTAATGGGTGTTTAGGTTTTTTAGGACTTATTGAACTTTTCCCAATGCTATTTCTCACACTTTCTTCATTTTCTGTATCATTATTGTGTTCAACTTTCCTTTTGATAGTCAATCTTTTGGTGAAGGGGTCAAACCCTGAGTGTCTTCTCTGGTCTGTGTTCGCCTTATGCGTTTTTGTTCTCGTATTGGCATCCTTGTTGATATTTAGCGCCCTCTGATTATTCCGCACATTTGATGGTGCTACATAGCCTTCCCGGTTTGGTGCCTTCTTTTGATTATTACTTACTTACTTCTCTGGTCCATGATTCTTCTTGTCCCGCTTCAGGACCCCATCTCATGATGACCAAGGGGGGTGTCCCCCCATTTCTTTATTTCATTTTTTTCAGTTGGGGCATCTTGTTTATGGGTGTAACCAAACTGCTTAATCTGAGAAATAGGTATCGAGTATATGTTAGTCATTACGTTGAGTTGTTTCTGCTGTCACTTCCAGGCTTTCCCTCTTGGTCCCTGCTAACCCTGTGCCTTCTCCAAGGGTTGTCTTGGGTTTGAAAATGAAGTATGATTACAAACTAAGGCGGTTTACATATCCTGTACTGCCACCTGATTTTTCAAGTTGCCACAATGGCCAGGCGAGCAATTGGTAGCATGTACAGACGCCCACATACCCACCACAGCCCGGCCCGAGGCCAGGCTTGACTTGTGAGAGTTTGGTCCACCAGGCTGTTGCTTGGAGCGGCCCGCAGACCCACATACCCACCAATTTCTTGAATTTCAAGTACAGTATTACTCTGTGGTGGTTTTTGTTGAGTACAGGGAATGTACCTTCTGAAGGCCATTCAAGACTAGATTGAGAATTCTACAGTGTCTTCTATTCTCATTATAAGGTCAAGCAAGAATATTTCTAAAGGTCCTTGCTAAGGAGATGAAGTCATTCTGACCCTGGCTGAAGATAGCAAGGAAGTCTCAGGAAGCAACCAAGGAACCAGCTCAGAAAGGATCATTTCATGTACAGTTAATGCCTTATTTTTATTTGATATGCTCAAATAGTCTTCCACATTGCACTGTGGTATTCACTTAACCCACTGATGCTTCTTTTAGTTCTGTGCCTTTGTCCAGTCTTGTCAAGATGCTGTCCTTAGAATAATGCCTTGTTATTAATTATTTGCCAATTCCTTCACTTGGTGTTTACGGCTTAAATGGCAACTTTCTCATGGAATATTCCTTTTTATATCTTTGGTAGACTGTAATGTATAAAAGCAGTACAATAATTTACAATGAAGTATCAAGATTCTGAATAAGGCTCCTTTTCATTGACATGTATTGTCTTATGCAGGGATTCTTATGCATTTGGTACGACTTTCATAAATTGTTCTTATCTTTGCTGTAAACCTCCTTCTATTATTTGAATTTTGTATGCTAGTCACTAAACAATTTATTGAGAATTAAAATCACTGATCTGTCAATTATGGAATCTTATTTTTATTGTATATCACATATACATATTTATAATATTTGCAAATTATATTTTCCTTTGAAACAAGTGAGAATGTTATACAATACTATAAATGTTACTCGGCACCACTAAGGCTTTTGTAATGTTATCATTTGTGAATATCATGCACTTCATTGTTTTTATAATTAAATTGTGCATTATATTGCTGCAGCATTTCTAGTTCTTCTCACCAGCCTTAATCCATTGTCATATTTCTAGGGTAGGATCGGTGCACACAAAGTGGAAGGCTTCACCTTTACGTCCTGTGTTACGTCTAAAGCATTCACCCAGTGTTACGAATTCTTAACATTGAAACCCCCTGGCACATATTACACTTGGTTCAATGACACCTTATTTCCAATTAAATATAAATGTAAAATTATACTTGAAATCTCTCTCCCTAAGTTATGTTACATTGGTTTTGTGTGCAGGGATTATAAGAGTATACAAGGAAGATAATGTGCCAAATATCTATCTATTGATGAAACAAGTGAACTAAGGACACAGCAACACACACTTATGTATTATAGTGTTATGGGCATGTGTTGTCACTATTTTTGACCAGACCACACACTAGAAAGTGAAGGGACGATGACGACGTTTCGGTCCATCCTGGACCATTCTCAAGTCGATTGTGTAACGTTCATTTGTCACTATTAGTGGAGCAGGGTCTTGGAAGCTGTATATTATCCAGAAGTACAGTGAAAGATACACCATTTGCACTGGCTTTGGCTCTCTACCTAAAACTTTCACAAAGAGCATTTAGAAAAAAGACAAGAAAGGTAAAAGCAGAATTAATTGATTTGAAAAAACAAAATTAAAAAGCATTAATGGTCTGTTGGTATTCACTAATACTGTAATAACACTATATGCTACTATTCATTAAGTATTAACAGATGGTGTTTGAATATAACAAATAGCCTATCTGGATGGAAAACATTTGCCATCCGAGTAAAAAAATTTTTTATTTAGATATATACACTTGTATATTACATGACAGTTGGATTTATGTTAACTAGGATTAGTAAAATTCAATAGTACTTTTCACATTGTTAATTTTTTAAATTCTTGGGATATGATAGGCTTCAAAGTATTTGTAAAAATCTCTTGTATTATCAGCAGAGTGAGTACAGTACTCGGTTTAAGGTTGAATGTGAAATATAATAATAATGCATTACAGTATATATTATGTTTGTACTGTATAACATATTCTTGACGGGAGAAGCTGCAACGTGGCTAATAATGAAAACATCGATGCAATGACACATCAAGGTATTTTTACAATGGGACGGGCCACTTTTAAGTCAATATATAAACACTGTAGCTTTTATGCAAGACGATGTTAATACGTAGCTGACACTGCAGCCTTCGTACAAGACCATGTTAATACTTAGCCAAAACTGTAGCCTTCGTACAAGACGATGTTAATACTTAGTCAAAACTGTAGCCTTCGTACAAGACGATGTTAATACTTAGCCAAAGCTGTAGCCTTCGTACAAGACGATGTTAATACTAAGTATCTAGAACCGCTGATGCCCTAGTAGTGGGTTCCAAGGGACTTATATGGCGGAGAATCTTGCCCCATGTGGAGGTTCAAGGTACTGTACAGAGTTATCCTCTGGGTGACTCATAATTGGAAAAGCTCCTGTGCATGTTAGAGACTTCATAGCATTTTTATATGTTGAATACAAGTTCTAATTAGAAGACTATTGGAATTATTACTTATTCTGCTCTAATATTTAAGAATTTTAATTGAATACAGTATTCACAAAAGTGATTGTATTAATGAATAATGGGTCTAGATTTATATATACACATACACACAGAGTATATGTTTGTGTATGTATGTCAAATTGTATTTATTTATAATAAATATGATACCTTGAGGTTACCTTGAGGTGCTTCCAGGGCTTAGCGTCCCCGCGGCCCGGCCGTTGACCAGGTCAAAAGGTTTAATGCACCGATTCTAGCATGAATCTTTACTAGATTTCTTATGGTCTTCTCCACTTGGGAAGTAAGTTGAAGAATTAATTCTAAAGTTCATTTTTTACAATTTTATTTCAGAGGCTAGTCACCACTTAGGATATGTTACAAGCAGAGATTTTGGTACAGGGAAGAAAGATTCAAGGCAATTACAGAAGCACCAAGCTAAAAGTGGTGGAAACCAAGGCTAGGGAGCCGGTCGGCCGAGCGGACAGCACGCTGGACTTGTGATCCTGTGGTCCCGGGTGCCGGCGAGAAACAATGGGCAGAGTTTCTTTCACCCTATGCCCCTGTTACCTAGCAGTAAAATAGGTACCTGGGTGTTGGTCAGCTGTCACGGGCTGCTTCCTGGGGGTGGAGGCCTGGTCAAGGACCAGGCCGCGGGGACACTAAAGCCCCGAAATCATCTCAAGATAACCTCAAGGCTAGGCCAGCCACCAAGGAACCAGAAGGAGCGCCCTCCCCAAATACAACTCCAGATTGGACAGAACCCAGAGCAACAACAGAAACGGGGGGGGGGGGGGGGGGGAAGGTAAATGCACCTCCATCTCAACTAGTCAAATTGATAGGTATCCACTTTGAGTCTTATGATTGGGGAATGGAGCCACATGGGAGGGAAGGCACCAATTCTACATTGACGCAAAGAGGTCCACCTCTGAGAGACTAAACATGTCACAGAGCTAATGGAAGTATGCGTCGTCGACGATCCACTCCATGGAAATGGGGCAGAAACAAGATAACTCAACGAACGACTGCAAAAGAAAGGCATCCCCCCAAGGAGTAGGATTGGAGCATTGAGGAGTGATTGTTGGCAGTTGTGAAAATGCATGCTCTAGAACTCAGGCAGGACCAGAAGGTCCAAGCCGTTGAAGAGCCTGGGACCACACACAGAAGGGCGAGCTGTACCTTGTGCCAAACCCCAACTCTACTTCAAAACCCTTGGATGCCTTCCTCTATATGTGCCCCCTTTCCCTGATCATGAGGTCTTCACAGTGGATGCCTTTCAGCTGGACTGGTTGAGGTGGAGGTTCCTGTACTTCTTTTCTTTGGTACAGCTGTTGCTCTGAGTCCTGACCAGGTTGGAGTTCCACCAGGGGAAGGTGGTCCGTCTGGCTGGCTCAGCCTTGATTTCAGGTGCTTCTTGCGTCCGAACCCCAGGCCTGTTTTTGCAGCTCTGCCTCTTCCAACTGATCAGCCCATTAATGCTGTGCTTTGCTGATTTGACCTTCTCAGCTTTTCGCTTCTGGTACAGTATTTTTGGCACGTCACTATTGCCGTCTTTACGATGAGCAGGTGGCCACCTTGCTGGTGTTCCACCTACGGTTGTCTTCTTGGCAACAGTATGAGGTTTCATGGTGCCCCCTTTTGCCGCTTCCTTTTTCATTGTCATTGTTCTTCCATTACAGTGTGTGTGGTGTTCTTCTTTGCCACAAACAAGGAGTAATGGCAGCGTCTGGTATGCTCCCGGACGTAGGTTCGAATCCTTGTCACGGCCCTTGTGGATTTGTTCTCAAGGAGTAATGGTTTCAAGCTTAACAAGCAACAATGTAGGACAGTAAATAGATACTTTTTCACCAACACAGTTATAAACCTACGGAACTGCCTACCTGCTGAAGCCATAAATGCCCAAGCTGTTGAATTTTAACATCCAGCTTTAAAAAATTCATCAGGGTAAATGGGGGACCTTCAACAAGCTAGTGGCTTCCTGTCCTCGTTGAGGCCAGTAGTGTGTTAGTGGCCTTCAGGTAAATAAGCACGACAGCAACATCTCTTCAAGGCGTTTCACTACGCACAAACAAGAAGATTCTATCAAAGTTCAGATCATTTCAATACAACCAGACCATCACCGAAGATATCCTGACAAAGAAAACAAATTTTGTATGCTCTTTGTCAACTGCTTTCTCGCTGTCGATCTTCCTTTGTTGCTGTTGACTCGCAGTGCCCTCATGGCTCTATAGTCATTTAATCTAGTCCTTCCGGTGGTAGTCGAAATTCAACATTGGCTGTTCCTTATCTCTAACAGATTTAAGAGCCGAGTTTTGCTGGGTTGCCAGCCGTATTGGCCTGTCCTTAAATGAGCGTGCGGATCTGCATTTGTCTCATTTCCACCAAAGGTGTTCCTTATTCCAACTTCTACCCAGTCATTCATTCCTTAATCCATGCCCGTTGGCATGGTCGTTGGTCTTCTGTTACTGGTAACAAACTTCGTGCTCTTAAGTAGTGTCTCCCCGTGGCCTTCCCCCTACCACCGTAACCGGCGGTGGGAAACTGTTCTGGCGAGGTTACATATTGGCCATACACGCTTAACTCACGGGCACTTAATGGAGCACCGCCCTGCTCCTTATTGTCCGAACTGTATTGTCCCTCTATTGTCCCGTGCATATCCTTGTTGAATGTCCTGACTGCCAGGATGTGCCTCACGGTCACCTGTCCCTCAGTAGAATCCTTGGTGAATCAGATACCTTTGATATTACTCACATTGTGCATGTCCAACCACTTGGGCTGGATGGTAGAGCAACGGTTTTGCTTCATGCAGGTCGGCGTTCAATCCCTGACTGTGCAAGTAGTTGGGCACCATTCCTTCCCCCCATCCCATCCCAAATCCTTATCCTGATCCCTTCCAAGTGCTATATAGTCGTAATGGTTTGGCACTTTCTCCTAATAGTTCCCTTCCCTCGTCTTGTGCACTTTTGATCTGGTATTGGCATCCTTAGGGATATTTAGCACCTATTGAATATCCTGCAACTTTGATAGTGCCACATAGTCTCCCTGGCTTGACGCCTTCTATTGATAATTATGTACTCGAAGGTACACCATACCTTCCTGTACACCAAGGGACTTTATCCTTACAACACATCTACTTCCTTAGCCAACATTGACCCATTTTGTCCACCATCCCTCCTCAGTGAACATCGACTCAGTGACACTGTAATCCCTCATTTTACCTTATCCTAGGTGTTGAGCATTTGAATGAGATGTGGCAGGCCAAATAAAAAATTAAAATAAACTTTTGAGAGAATTTGTTCAACTAATAGAGAAAATTTATGCTAGAATCGTGTATTCAAGAAAGATCAGCTCCCTGGCTTGCAGATCAGTTGGGAGCCTAATCCAACTAGTTTTTGAAGTAGACTAAGATACAAATCCTCATAAGATGAAGATGAGACACCACAACTTGCATCAGTCTGGTAAACATCCTGGGTGCCAGGTTCATACCAAAAAGAGGACCATTGACCCTTTATTTGGCGGTTGAGCCTACCCAGCAGCTGCAGCTCCTAGGAGTAACATCTTTAGTGGGGAGGGATAGAAGTATAATGGGAGGTTCAGTGTGGCCCACGTGAATCAGCTTGTCTGGCTAGCTTGCACCATTAGACATTGGATAAAGTAGGCATTACAGGGTTAGTATCCCTATCGAACCCTGGGCTGTTGTTCAGACCCTTTAATGGTGGACCACGTATGCTGTTTCTGTTTCCCAGGAGGTTATCCATGTACCAGTGCTTCCCTTATTGGGCTTTGTGGTGGGTGGGATGCAGGGCGGTGAAGTCCAATTTCTGCTTGCTTTTGTTATATTCTGAATACTTCCCTTTTTGTCAGACTCGTGGGGTGGGCGACCAAGCCGCAGAGTTGTTCTGTGATGGAAAATCGGACTCCATAGCTCTGGCTATGATGGTTCCAGAACCGGCTTTGTCTTTGGTTCTTCATACTGATCCTCTCCACCCCCCTCGGTGGGTGGTGACTTGACGTGAAAGGGGGCTCTTGTGCATTGCTCACAGATTGGAGGGGGATGCTCCTGCTCCCTGCTCCTGCCTGCTGTGATGATGCACAAGCAAGATGCGCCCCTATGTATTAGCCATGCATGGAGACCCGTGGAGACCTGTGTATTCCCTTATGTTTTTCATATGAGAGTTGAGCCTACCCAGCAGCTGCAGTCCCTGAAGGGAAGGGGAACAAGCGTCTTTAGTGAGAGGTTCAGTGCAGCCCACCTGGTTAGCCTGCCTAGTTAGACATCGGGTCAAGTGGGCATGTGATTGTGATTGGTATCTGTATCAGTCCCTGGGATATCATTGAGCCCATCAATGGTGATGCACTTATATTTTTCTAGTTATCCCCTGAGATTGGTTGCCCATGTTCTTGTGTCTCCCCTTGTTGAGTTCCATGGTGGAGGGGGAAGGGATGGGGGATGAGGGGGGTTGCTGGACAGCAAAGCCTTTCTCTGTTATTTACATGTTTGAGTCTGACCCTATTTTCCCTTCTCAGACTCGTGGGATGGATGATCAGGCCCCAGAGTCGGATCACGTTGGAAAATCGAGCTCCATAACTCCGGCTGTGGTAGGTCCAGTCCTGGCATTGTCTCTGACTACCCTTCCGGAACCTGTCCCTTCTCCAGCCTCTTTCTTGGCAGAGTCGACCTTAAAGTCCTTAGTGATGTCTACCACGTCACTCTGAGTGAATCGAACCTTGATGGTTACTACAGCGCCTTTCCATCCCTCCTTCCGGGAAGTCCAAGGCGACGTCCTCGCTATCAGGTACGCTCGTTTCCCAAAACAACTATGTTTCAGGACCTTTTTGGCCCCACTACATGGCCCAAATATTTTGTTCTCTCTCATAGTCACCATTTTTGTCCTGACGATTTGTGCGCGCGCATATCCTCTCCCCCCCCCCCCCTCTCCTAGAGATTGAATCCTACCTAGACTATGTGGAGAGCTTGTACCCCTTTTACAGTTTTGAAGCACCTTTTTTCTACACACTCCTGCTCCATTGCCGTCTTCACAGATGGGTTTAAATCTTCCAACGATGTAGGCTTCTTCGATATATTTCCTGGCCACACCTATGTATCGCCTGACCCCGGAGACTATAGCATCTTCACGGCAGAACTTGATGCAATTATGTATGCTCTTCAACTACATTCTCGCTGTCAACATATCTTTGTTGTTGTAGTTGACTCTCGCATGGCTCTGAAGTCATTTAATCCTATCCATCCTGTGGTATTCTTAATTCAGCATTGTTTATTTCCAGTAGATTTGAAACTGAAGTTTTGTTGGGTTTCCAGCCATATTGGTGTCTCCTTAAGTGAGCGTGCGGACGCTGCTGCTCAGGAGGCTATCCACACTTTCTAAAAAAAAGGTCATTCCTTATTCAGGCTTCTCCCACTTATTCCTCACGGAAGACATCTCCCGTCATGCAGGGTGCAGTCGCGCCTCCACAGATCTCCAGTATCAGCTCTTGATACTGGTAATGGCTCAAAAGAGCCACCACTTACGGGCTATTCATGCCCGTGCCACCTCTTGGGTGACTTAATCTTCATCAATCAATGAATCACTTATTCCTCATTCTTCTCCCACTTATTCCGCGGGAAGAGTCGCTGGTCTGAGGTTATAGGTAACAAACTGCACACTCTCAAAAGTAACATTCCCTTGGCCCTCCTCCTACCCTCCGAAATAGGCGATGGGAAACGGCTTTGGCTAGATTTCCTATTGGTCATACACGCTTAACTCTTGGACATTTAATGGAACGCCGCCCTGCCCTTCAATGTCCAAACTGCAGTGTCGCACTTGGTCGTTCATCTCCTTGTGGAATGTCCCGATTTTCAGGACAATCTTGTCTTGCTTTCCTAATGCCTCCTTGGTGAACCAAATACTTTTGATATCGTTCGAATTACGCACTTTTGTTCTCGTATTGGCATCCTCGGTGATATTTAGCGCCTTTTTAATATCCAGAGGCACGGATTATGCTACATAGTATCCCCAGCTTGGTGCATTCTTTTGATTATTACTTGAGTCTGTCTCTTTCTGGAATTTTTAAAGGAAACCATCATCTTTTTCTCTCTAATTATCTTTAAACACGCCAAAATCACTAGAGATCCCAAATATTCACTTAAATTTACTATTCGCTAAAGTTACAACCCCGCTTCTCTGCCAGGTAAGTCCACAACGGGCTCACCATAGCCCGTGCTACTTGCAACTTTTGGTTTGAGTTGCTGAATCTACAACTATAGCAACAACAACATATTCGCTGAACATTTTCAAAAATTAAGGTATGGTAATTATCAGGAGAACGGCTAAACTTATACGACTATATAGCACTTGGAAGGGGGTCAGGATTATGCATTTGGCATTGGACGGAGGAAAGGAATGGTGCCTAACCACTTGGACAGTCTGGAACTGAACGCCGACCTGCAAGAATTAAGCGAGACCGTTGGTCTACCGTCCAGTCCAAGTGAAAAACATTCAAGGACAAAATCCAATGCAGGCGATGAGTCACAATAACGTGGCTGAAGTATGTTGACCAAACCACACATTAGAAGGTGAAGGGACGACGACGTTTCGGTCCGTCCTGGACCACAATCGACTTGAGAATGGTCCAGGACGGACCGAAACGTCGTCGTCACTTCACCTTCTAGTGTGTGGTCTGGTCAACACAAAATCCAATGATTCTTTACAATAAAGATACGTGGCTACAGATTATGCCATGGTAGGAATGCCACACAAAGCACGAACTTTGCTGCAGATATGCCGAACGTTGTTGTGCAATCCGTCCTCTTAAAAATAACGTCACTTTTCGCCCGTATGCGCGGCGCTATGACCAAATTTGGACGTAATTTGAAATGAAATCGACTCACAAAAGTGACGTACTGTCCCGTTTTCTATTTGAGTCGTCCGGCTTACGCACAGAGGTTATAAGAGGACACTTCAAATTAACGTTTTTCATAACGTTTTGAAACTTTATGAGAATTTCCTGCCTACCTAACCTATCAGAGGACCCAACACGCTGCCAACATCACAAGATTTGGCGTTTACTGCCAACCCAAATCATATGCGTTGCCCTTGAACGCAAAATGATGATTTTTCTGCTGAGTTTGGACAAAGCTGCTGCTGATTTAAAATGACTATTAGGTGCATATAATATATTCCTCTATCAAACTGGAAATGCAAACCTTTTGTTTTTTTTATAAATGCTCACTAACCACGCTCTCCACACCTTGTTTAAAAAAAAAAAGGCCGGGGACTTTTTCCCGAGGACATTGGGAATTCATTTAAAACAGACCGTCGATGCCCATGTCAGTCCTGCCTGGAGTAAGAACCGACTTTCTCAAGTCTCCGTCCACAAGATGGTCCAAGATCTAGGAAGCCGATGAGTCCCAATAACGTGGCTGAAGTATGTTGACCAGACCACACACTTAGAAAGTGAAGGGACGACGACGTTTCGGTCCGTCCTGGACCATTCTCAAGTCGATTGTGACTTGAGACAATCGACTTGAGAATGGTCCAGGACGGACCGAAACGTCGTCGTCCTTTCACCTTCTAGTGTGTGGTCTGGTCAACAAGTTCTAGGAAGTCTGAACCTTCGGCTATGATGGTTCTGATCCGCCAAATCCTTTACCAACCAGGTACCCAACCACTGCTGGATGAACAGAGGCACCAGTTAAGGATTGGCGCCCAGTCAATCGTCCCCGGCCAGAATACGAACCAAGGCCAAAACGCTCGCTAATCGCCGGGCGAGTGTCTTACCACTGCGCCACGGGGACTGCAGATATATACAAGAAGGTACTTTGGATTGTGAGAGTACATAACATTGGTGTTCTTACAGTCTTACAAAGCCACTAACACGCATAGCGTTTCGGGCAAGGACGAAAGAATTGGACAGTTGGGCGCATTTCCTGTCTCCTAATGCATCTGTTCACCTAACAATAAGTAGGTACAGAGGAGTCGTATCAGCTTCTTGTGGTGTTGGATCCTCGAGGGGTTGGGGAGGGGGGTTATCTTGAGATGATTTCGGGGCTTTAGTGTCCCCGCGGCCCAGTTCTCGACCAGGCCTCCACCCCCAGGAAGCAGCCCGTGACAGCTGACTAACACCCAGGTACCCATTTACTGCTAGGTAACAGGGGCATAGGGTGAAAGAAACTCTGCCCATTGTTTCTCGCCGTCGCCCGGGATCGAACCCGGGACCACAGGATCACAAGTCCAGCGTACTGTCCGCTCGGTATTTATATACAAGAAGGTACATTGGGGAGTTAACACAGAACACGGAAATTAAGTTGAAATTGAAATTGAAATTGAAATAAGTTTATTGATGTAAAATACACACAAAGGGATGAGGTAGCTCAAGCTATTCTCACCCCGTTCAGTACATCGTGTTAATACATACATAGACACACATCACAAACAATAAACATATTACCAGACATTCTGAGGAAATTAAGTTGATTTACATTCTTGTAAAGCCACTAGAGCGCATAGCGTTTTGGGCAAGTCCTTCAACTAACAGATAATTTTAGATAATTCACCGGAAAACGTTTACAGAAACTTTACAGCTTTACAGGTACCGATAATTGTAAGTAGATTAATTATAGTAAAATTGACCAAAAATGTTTACAGGTACATTGTAAGAACATTTTGACATCAGCAGATTAGAATAATACACAATAATGAACAAGGATTACTAGGTACATGAGGATAACATTTCAGGGTTATACATTGCTTCACTGAAGCACAATATGAGGATCATTACAAGGAATAATGCAGTAGAATATCCACTCACTTCAACAACCATGATATCAGATGATATCTAAGATTACATTGGTAAAGTAATATGGCTTAGGTACAGCCATAGATATAAGCCTAATGCGTATAAATACACTCTGGCTGCCTGTCCCCCGACACAATGAACTACTAAACAAAACCAACCTATGCATAAATGGTCAGAGAAAAACGGAAAGAATTCAGTAAGTGTTTAAGGAAGTCGATCATCACAGTCAATAGGTAAGCACAGACTGCTCACACAAGAAATAGAAAGCAAAATGGATAGAAGTCACCAATAATCGTTGGATAATTTTAATTTACCTTTCCCCGAGGGGCGAGTTTATTGGGCAGTGCCACTGCCCAACCACTTGGCGGTAGAGCGAGGGGTCTCGCTTCATGCACGTCGGCGTTCAATCCCCAAACGTCCAAGTGGTTGGGTGCCATTCCTTCCCCCCCGTTCCATCCCACATCTTTATCCTCACCCCTTCCAAGTGCTACACAGTATAGGCCTAATGGCTTGGCCCTTTCTGCTGATAGTTTCCTTCCCTCCATCCTGTGAGTGGACACACCGCCATAGCAGCATGTTCAACACTCTCCAATCGTTGGATGTAAGAAAAAGGAACATTTTTAGGGAAGATAGAACAAAGATAATTGACATAATGTCTATAATCAGACCTCAAACCTCCGCTGCCTCGCGGCCATACCCACTTTTGGAACGGGCTTCAGGAGTCAACCTCGAGGAAAATCCGGAGTTGGAGCCGCTAAGGCAGTTCGTTGTTGACTTCGACCTCATTCTAGCAGCTCCTGCGACGGCGCTGGAACTTAAGCGTATTGGCGTTTGCCTTTCCATTGGACAATTTTAGCAACGTGGAGAAGGGGGAGACCTGCTGCATGGGTAACGGCTTCTCCATATCGACCTCTCTAGGCCTTAATTGCGCCCTGGTGAGGACACTTCAGCCTTGACAACCAGAGCGCAACTCCACATAGTCTTCAAAATCTGCAGGATGCCTAGTAATCAGTATTCCAGGTTCGAATCCTGACCAGGTCGCACCTGACGTGTACATAATTTTTAAAGCGATACACTGCATGTTTTTTTTACGATGTTTGTCTGCAGAATATACACGCGAACAGTTCTTTCAGAATCAACGTGAGCCCTTAGCCCGCAAACACTGAGGCCATGGAAGGATCGAGAGCTCTTAGTCTAGGTAACCAAGAATTAAAATACTTTTGCACTTTTATTCTTATTTTTTTCAGTTCATTTATTATGTACCCCATACCCATCTTGTGGGCGGTAGTGGAAAGGGTTACAGAGGCACATAATGGGCTCAGGGACTGAACCCCACAATTCATTTAGTTAGCTAAGCAAGTTACAATCTTGATGAGCTAGTTACAAAATTCAGTATAACTTGTCACATCAACAATGGGTTCGAGATCGACCACAAGTACAGTTTCTAAATTAAGCAACTGACATATGTGGAGAGCTAGTGTCACAATTGATATGTTTATCCTGCACTAACTAAAATGACAAATAAAATTAAATATATCATTATTACGCGAGAGAAAATAATTAAGATAAGACAATATAGTTCCACATGGCCTTGTGGCGCAACGGATAACGCGTCTGACTACGGATCAGAAGATTCCAGGTTCGAATCCTGGCAAGGTCGCGGCCGGTTTTTACTTTCAAGATTTTTTTTTTAAACCATGCACTGCATGTCTTTTAATTAATATGTAGAATATGACTATGAACACGTACTTGAGAATTATCTTGAGCATGATAATGCTAAGCTGAATAATGGTCTCAAGGAGCCCTCCCTCCTCTCCCAGGTACCCTTCCTGCCCCCCCTCCTCTCCCAGGTACCCTTCCTGCCCCCCTCCTCTCCCAGGTACCCTTCCTGCCCCCCTCCTCTCCCAGGTACCCTTCCTGCCCCCCCTCCTCTCCCAGGTACCCTTCCTGCCCCCCCTCCTCTCCCAGGTACCCTTCCTGCCCCCCGTCCTCTCCCAGGTACCCTTCCTGCCCCCCTCCTCTCCCAGGTACCCTTCCTGCCCCCCCTCCTCTCCCAGGTACCCTTCCTGCCCCCCTCCTCTCCCAGGTACCCTTCCTGCCCCCCTCCTCCTCTCCCAGGTACCCTTCCTGCCCCCCTCCTCCTCTCCCAGATACCCTTCTGCACCTTACCACTGTTGTTGATCGACAGTTGAGAGGCGGGACCAAAGAGCCAGAGCTCAACTCCCACAAGCACAACCAAGCTAGTACTTCCGGGTATACCCTTCTGCCCCTCCCAGGGCAATGTGGCACCTATCTTGGCACCCCCTTTGTCCCTCCCCCCCCCCTCCCTCCTCTTGGCTGTGTTATATTTACTCCAGCAGTCGCTCAGTATTGGTGGTGAAGGCACGTCCCCCTCACGGTACACTGTGGTGGTCACCTCCCTCACACCTGTCTTACTGGGACCCTCGTCTTCCCCTTACATGCGCGCCTTTCCCTAGGATACAGGGTGGGGGCCACCGACCCCGGGTCCAGGTCGACCAGCCGCCTGCAGTGTTGTGATCGTGTTGTGGTGTTTCAGGACTGTTGTGCAGTTTGAATTGTTGCGGTGTTGGGTACTGTGTTGCAGTGTTGGGTACTGTGTTGCCTGTGTTGTAGTCTTCGGGCAGTGTTGGGTACTGTATTGCAGTCTTCGGGCAGTGTTGGGTACTGTGTTACAGAGTTTGGGTACTGTGTTGCCTGTGGTATAAAAGAGGCGGCGATTAACTGCGATACATCAAGATGTGACTTATCGTAGTCGGAGGTGAGGAGGACAACAGTATCGGTGATGGCGGTGCCGCACCTGCTAGTGCCGCGGCTGCCGCAGGCTCTGGCGCGGCACCAGGAGGCACTGCCGCTGGCGCCCTACAAAGCCGCCCCGCCACCCACAGTGCCGCCCACCGTCATATCTCTCAAACACATGTGCTGCAAGTTCTGGCTGGAGCGCGTACAACATGTGCTGCGTCGCGACGTGCCCAAGCATCTGGTGTTCGCCGTGCAGCGGTTCCTGGAGGACGTGCCGCGGGACGTGCGCTCCGTGATGGTGCACAACGCCCTCAAGGCCGGCGGGCTGCACCTGAAGCACGGCAGCAGGGAGCTGCCCGCCATTAACCGCGCCCTGGTGCTGCTGACGCCGGAGCTGACGGTGCTGGAGCCCGTGTACGTCACGCTGCCCCGCCCCGGACCCGACCCCACCGACTGGCCTCTCGACATTGAGCTCATTCTCCGCAACGGCGATGGGCTGACGCACCTGGTGCTGACGATGCCGCCGCTGCTGACGGACGTCGTCAGGAGGATCTTCACCGACCTCTGCCGCACCTGCAAGCGGCTGTGTCGCGTCAGACTCGTCAACGCCTCGGACGAGGCCGTCACTCTCCTCACACGTCACTGCCGTCACCTGACGCACCTAGACGTGTCAGGGTCGGCGGGAGTCACCGACGAGGGCGTCAACCGCACCATCGTCAACCTGCGGTGGGGCGGCGGCGGCGAGGACGAGGTGCGGCTGCGGCACCTGGACGTGGGCGGCACAAGCGTGACGCAGGAGGGCGTGTGCGCGCTCCTCACGCGCGTGCCGGAGCTCACCAGCCTGGGCTCCACTGACGTCATCGAGGCTCTCAAGATAATGGAGGAGCTGACGGAGCAGACGACGCTGACGGCGCTGCAGGAGGTCAACGTCCGCTGCGTGACGGTTGGCAGCCTGCAGCTGCTGCGTCGCGCGTGCCCGGACCTCTCTGGCATCAACGCCATCATCAATTACTCTGGCGTGACCATCAACGAACTGCGGCTCCTACCCGGACTGCGGCACCTGCGGCTGTCGGTGCGGGAGCCGTACTTACTGACGCCTGCGGCGTTGTACGATTATGCGTGGGCGGTGGGGCCGCAGCTGGTGACGCTGCGGGTGGAAGGTGACGTGTTCTGGGAGGCGGACCTGGGCGTGCTGGCCGCAAGCTGCCCGCACCTGCGGGAGCTGGCACTCCCCGCCGTCACCCTCCCCGCCAGGGACTCCCTGGCCGCCCTCACCGCCAGGGACTCCATCGTCCTCGCCAGGCTCCAGGTCCGTTACCACTAAAATTCAAATTTGAACTAGTACCCCTATTACCCGACCATGGACAAGCCCATTACCTCACCAAGGACAACCCCATTACCTCACCAAGGACAACCCCATTACCCACCAGGGACAACATTACCCCACCAAGAACAACCCCATTACCCCACCAAGGACAACATTACCCCACCAAGGACATCCCCATTACCCCACCAAGGACAACATTACCCCACCAAGGACAACCCCATTACCCCACCAAGGACAACATTACCCCACCAAGGACAACATTACCCCACCAAGGACAACATTACCCCACCAAGGACAACATTACCCCACCAAGGACAACATTACCCCACCAAGGACAACCCCATTACCCCACCAAGGACAACATTACCCCACCAAGGACAACATTACCCCACCAAGGACAACATTACCCTACCAAGGACATTACCCCCCCCCCCCACCAAGGACAATTCCATTACCCCACCATGTACTCAAATACATATACTGTACTTATCAACAATCTTTTTATATCACAAGTGATTCAACAAGAGGCTCATAACAGTCTCTATACAAGGCACTTTACATCTATGGTAAGTCACACAGTTACTAATCTTGCTGCTCCTCTTTCTTACGGGCTATTCGTGCCCGTGCCACCTCTTGGGTGACCTTAATCTTCATCAATCAATCTTAATCTTGCTCACGGGAGACATCTCCCGTCACGCAGGGTGCAGTCGCACCTCCACAGATCTCCAGTATCAGATCTTGATAATGGCTCAAAAGGGCCACCACTTACGGGCTATTCATGCCCGTGCCACCTTTTGGATGGCTTAATCCTCATCAATCTTAATCTTGCTCCACACCCACCCAACTGGGCGGTCAACAGAGACCTCGCCATCTCTCACGAGGTAATGTAACCCTGCCCGGCAGGTACTGGAGCTGGACTGCATGACGGGCGTGGGACCGAAGGCGTGGGCGAAGGACTACGCCCTGGTGAGGCAAGGGCTGGTGGCCGCCCTCAGGAAGTGTGTGCTCCTGCGGCGTCTGGTCTGCCGCCCTACCACCCTCGTCGAGAACGACTTTCTTCAGGTGCTCGCAGTCAACAGGATGACCCACCTAGAGGTACACATCCAGGTCTAACTTAAAAGTATATATTTTGTCTGTTCTTTCAAAAATGTCCATCAAATATTTTGTACATGTGGTCGCCCTAAAGAGTGGTGTCCCGATCGACGACATTGATGTGTCAGCCCATCTTTTTGATTTGCTGCAACGTAAAGAATCCAACGTCCTATCCTTACCAAAAACCTACTCTACCTAACCTAACCTACAGACTCAATGGGCCAGATTCACCAAGCAGTTACGCAAGCACTTACGAACGTGTACATCTTTCCTCAATCATTGACGGCTTTGGTTACATTTATTGAACAGTTTACAAGCATGAAAACTTGCCAATCAACTGTTGTTATTGTTATAAACAGCCTCCTGGTGCTTCGGAGCTCATTAACTGTTTAATAATTGTAAACAAAGCCGCCAAAGATTGAGAAAAGATGGACAGGTTCGTAAGTGCTTGCATAACTGCTTCGTGAATCCGGCACCAGCGCTGTAATCACGCATGCCTTGAAATCGTAAGTGAAGTCTGAACAATTATTCTTTACAAGATAGCACCAGTGTTTTACCAAAAGTACTCCAGGTTGCAATTCTATGACCGTGTCGTGGTGCAGTCGACTAGAGCGCGCCTGGAAACACCCAGTGCATAGGGTCGAACCCTCATCAAGGCTCCTGTTGAATTTGTTCCCTACCATTCCTTGTTCTGAATGTTCTGAGTATCCACCCTATCATGTTTTTGGCAGTTTCTCTATCTCCTTTATTGTGTTCTGTACATATTAGTCTTCTGACATTACTGTTCCAGGGTATTTGATTTTCTTTTTTGTTTTTATATATATGACGATATCTGACTGTGTCTTGCAATCTGTACTCCTTTTAATGTTTTCATTTTTCTTCATCTCTCAACACCCCTTAATGATGTGTAATGTTATGCGACCAGTCTGTAGACGTTCTTATGCTAGTGGTTTAACTACAGTTCCATTGTGAAGTGGGGCGATGTTGGCAGTTTCTAGTCTGCGGGATGTCACCTGTCTCTAGGTTTGTCCTCCATATTATACAGAGTGCCCGTGCTAAAGGTATTTTGCATTTCTTTATAGGCATTGAATTCTATGATTTTGTTCCTGAGCAGTGTTTGGCGCTTTTTTCAAGGTCTATAAGGTTTACAGTATTTACTTAATAACCTACATGTCTTGTTGGCCGAGATCATGAAGAAATTGTCAGTATTTCACTCTCATTGTGTTCATCACATTTCTGAACATATTCAAATTGTTCTTTAGGGAATTACCAATTTTATCGTCATCAGTGTTTAATTGTGTTCTCTGCTACAGGTGCTGGAGCTGTACAACTGCGTGCTGGGCCTGACTGCTGCGCAGCTGCTGGTTGACACCTGCGAGAACCTACACGTGATGAAGGGCCTGCGCACGTGGCGGGGACTCACCTTGCACGACCTCGTCCTCCTCAGGAAACACAGCAGAGGTCACCGCCGCACCGCTGAGCTCAAGATCCTCCCATGAACCTTAGCTGTCAGAGAGAGAGAAAGAGAGAGGGAAGGAACGAGTGTGTGAATGAGTTAGCGAATGAATGAATGAACTAGTCTGATGGTACCTGGATAAAGACCGGCACCTTGCCGGTTTTAACCTGCCCTCAGACACAATACCGTCACTAGACAGACAAGATGGAACCATTGCAACTAGATATAGTACAAAACTTGCTTCAAGTACTATTAAAGTTGTCAGTGGCAGTTACTCAATAGCATATAGTCACTTCTTTCAATCCCTCGACACAGGCAAGACAAAGGGTCCTGGTAAGATCAACCCAAGAATGTTGCACAGATATGCGGACTAGCTGGCATCCCCTTCTCTCTCTCTCAACCAACTATGTCAAGCTCTTGGAATCTGGCTCTATTTAATTAATAAGAGATTTATTTCCTGTACAAAAAAGAACTCTTCAGTCCTCAGTAGCAAGAGAAATCCACAATTGCACCTCACCTTGTCAATGTTTGGACAGCTGTAAGTCAATGGTATAATTTTTTTAATCTATAATAGCACAATTTTCCCAATATTTGCTTACCATATTATGTGTTGCTGACTATATGATCTCAGAAAATGTTATGATGCTTCTGACCCTTTCTGAATAGTTTGTCACATATTATGGGTGTGTCCCTTAATTCTCTCTCTTCACATCCTTCAAACATTTGTGGTTAATGGAATGTTGTCTAATCTTTCTAGTGTGAACACTGCTGAAAAGTATTGGTGTTCATGTTGTCATTATAATATGTTAAAACTATTAGAGGTTGAACTAATTGCTAAAGAAATGTCTCAAAATATGCAAAATTGCTCTGGCCATTAGACAAAACAGCCTTGCTTCCTAGGGCAAGTAGCATGGTTCTAGCAATATGACATTATATAATGTCATATACTGTATGTGTATCAAGCTTGAATGGTCCATAAGCCAACATGCATCAGAAAACTCTTGACCCCTGAAGGATTCGAATCCAGTCAGCTAGGACCTCTATGCCCCTTGGTGTGTCCAGTACTATAACCACTTGGCCACAGACTGTACGAAAGTATTGGGAAGTCATCCGACTTTTAACCCCCAATACCCAACAGCACTCGTAAATATTTTGGGCACAGATATTTCATCAATCACTTCAGCAGGCCGGGACCACTTTTGTACAGTCTGTGGCCGAGAGGTTATAGTACTGGACACACCAAGGGGCATGGAGGCCCTGGCTGACCGGGTTCAAATCCTTCAGGAGTCAAGAATTTTCCGATATACTGTACACATATATACAGTACAGTACTGTACTGTATATACATTCATTTACGTCTTTCACTAAGCAGAATAAGTAGTACAATTGTAAAATTTAGGTTAAAGATTAAAAAATTAATTTATTCGGGTAATACATTTTACTTATAAGGCATATTCCTTGAATGTATAGAATATATTAACACATATAAAAATATAAAATCTTCCATGCATATATACATTCTCAAGAGGGAACAAATTTATCTTTAAACGAGGAAGTACAGTACTTTACATTAGCACGATAAAACCCCACCAACCTAAAGTAAACTGAATTACCGGTAAATCAAAAATAAAAATTAATTAACATTCCAGGATATCATAACACGGCACAGTGCCAGAATGTACAGCTTCTGTAGTGTCTCGCGTGGAGAGACAATTTCAATGTCAACAATAGAAGATAGATCCTTGCTCCTAGGTAACAGTGACTGGTTACCTTACCTTGAGGTGCTTCCGGGGCTTAGCGTCCCCGCGGCCCGGTCGTCGACCAGGCCTCCTGGTTGCATGTGTTGCATATTGAATGATTACTTATAAAATATATCAGGCCTAATTGGTTATATTTTAGGTGATCAATAGTTATGAAAATGGCTCTTAACAATTAACTAAATATATTTAAATTTTAAATCTTGAGAATTCCCTCCAAGATGTCAGCAATTAAAATTCATTTGTTTAAGAGCAAGAAATAATGGAAGGATATACAGCATGTATGTATATACATAACTAATAGGTCACGTTGCCTAACAAGCCGAGTTTTCCTGAAATTATGCATGTCAATTTTTTTCCTTAGGAATGATAAAGCTTTCCATTACATATGATATCAAAAATTTAATTTGTTAAAACATAGCTTTGATAGAAATTTGATCAAACCTAAGTCAGTAATTCATTTTCTTAATTTAATATAATAAGTGGAATAAACCAATTTGAAAATAAACATCACTCTGCCTGTGATGCAGGTCAGGTCTTCCATACTAGGCCAAGTAAAGCAGTTCTGGCTGTTAGGCACGACACATATACTAGTACGTCATACAAAACACAAAGAAATCAAAACTTTGTTCTAATAGATTTGACTCCTGATCCAACAAAATATCAGATATAATGAAAGGATTCACATTTGGTGTCAAATGCAATTGATTAGATTGTTGTATGGATAATGAAGAAATTTCCAAATGTATAATTCTTCAAGAAAAGTGGGTTTTTGTATTTAAAAAATTTGAATGACATTAAAATACTGTATGTGGAAATATGTTATGTATTGGTTGCATTCAGAAAACATTAATTGTGAAAGAAAAAATAAGATGCAAGATAACAGAAGTATCAGAGTCACCTGGGGTCGGATTCACGAAAGCACTTAAGCAAGCACTTACGAACGCGTACATTTTTCCTCAATCTTTGACGGCTTTGGTTACATTTATTAAACAATTTACAAGTATGAAAACTTCCCATTCAACTGTTGTTATTGTTATAAACATCCTCTTGGTGCTTCCGAGCTCATTAACTGTTTAATAATTGTAAATAAAATCGCCAAAGATTGAGAAAAGATGTACAGGTTTGTAAGTGCTTTCGTGAATCTAGCCCCTGGAACAAATTGTTCCATTTCAGCAGCACTTCACTGTACAGTATACTGTATGGCTATAATGCAAACATGTTTTGCTCTTGAAATGTAATACAGTAATGAAGATAAATCTTAAAAGTGAAGTAACATTAATACAAGATTTAAGCTTCGAGAAGAAGTATAGCTGTGCAGATTTAATATGCAATAAAACATTGTTCCTTAACAATACAAATGATTAACACAAAGCACATTCAGTGAACAGTACACTAGAAGATAACTGCAACAATAACATCTGTTGAGGAATTCATTTTAAAAAGAAAATTAAACAAGTTTCACAATCCATAACAATAAGTAAACAGTATTACATTTATTCATGCTATCAGAAGCATATAATGTAAAAACACATTCTAAACATTCATGTCATGAATGCAAAAGTGAGAAAATGATGTATCGTAAATCTACCTACAATTACGTCAGTATCAAGCAATCTTCCGGTATACTGGAGTAAGTTGTCAAGCAATCTTGCGGTACTGTATACTGGAGTAAGATGATAATCTAGTTAAGAATCCAAGTACAGTTGCAGGAAAGTTCTAAACATTCCTCATGATTAACAAAGCTAAGCTATACGTACTTATGAATACTCCAGTGGCAGGCCATATTCACCATAGAGGAATTAACATAGTTTAATATAACAATCTATCTTTAATGGAACAATGGAATCTGCTAATACTAGTCATCTCACAGTTAAATGGTTATCCTTAATTATTTTAACATTTTATAGAAAATGCACTGTTTCAACAACGTGTGTAAAACTAAACTTGGCAATAACCTGACCCGCTTATTTAGTGAAATGCTGCACCTAGATTGTGAATAGTTTATACTGTATCTAAACTCTAAGACTAAACACCATGTGAAGGAACTGTTCATACGTGATTGTGATGACACCGTCGCGATCCGAGTCATGGTAGCTAAAGGCCTGGGTTAGAGTCTGAAAGGAAAAATTTAGTTTTTTAAATGTATGTATTGTACCAACACAATTTTAAGTTCAAAGTGGAGACAAACTACAAGCCGTGAGTCTACAAATAAATGAAACTTTTTTCATTCTCAGTGCCACAAAATGAGTTAGTCATACATTTGCATAGGTAAATGTATGTACAGTGGAACCTCGATTAACGAATTTAATCCGTTTCAGCATCGAGCTCGTCATGTGAAATGCTCATCTTTCAAAATGCATTTCCCCATTTAAAATATTGGAAATAAAAATAATCTGTTCCACCACCGAAAATCATCAATATATATTTGATTTTTTAAATAATGGAGCAGCCTACCTAACATACACTGAATGCACCTTTATGACATTTGTTCTTTTTTCAACTTTGTTCACTTTTTTCATATTTTTTATAGCAAAAGGTTTGTTCAGTGTTTTTCAGGTAGGATACTCCATTACGACAATCTTTCTTTGTTTCAAATGTGTTCAATTTGTTTTTTCATATATTTATTAATAATGGAGCAGCCTACCTGGCACACACTGAACAAAACTTTTTGACATTTGTTTTTTTTTCAAATTCTTTTCATTTTTTTGTTTATTCTACAAAAAAAATTCATTGCTTTGCAACATCACAGTAGTCAACCCTTTACATCCCAGCATCATTAGCATCTTTAAACAAAAAGAATAATTTATTTGCATAGTCGGAGGCGTCCAAGAATGTGCGAGAAGCAGCGGGAATGCACCATGTGGTTTTCTCGTTAATTAAACGAGCGCTCGCCAATCGAGACGAATTGTCGCCAATCAGCGCGCTCGTTACTCAAAATGCTCGTAATTTGAGGTGCTCGTCACTCGAGGTTCCACTGTAAGTACATGTGTAACCTGCAGGTATTCCCAATACTCTCTTTGTTTCAGTGTAAATGTACTCTTAAGCTTATCTAAAACATTATTTCCTTGCATATGTACACACTTAGTCATCCACAAACATCTTGTTCATCATTATTAATATTTAGACAAAATTTATTTTGAATAGAAAATAGGTTAACCTTCCCCAAAAAGAGGAAATGCTAATGCCCTTTGTTTTCACAGAAATTGTACTATTCTTAGGCAACCAAAATTAAATAATTTCCACAGAAATTACCAAGATTTCATGGGAACAAAGCTTAAATGGCTTTGTTCCAAATCATATCTCTACCACGATAAAAGTGATGAATGTAATGAAATGCCTCTTTCCTGATGGGTACTTACTTTGAGAGAAATGGTTACCTTGAGATGATTTCGGGGCTTAGCGACCCCGCGGCCCAGTCGTAGACCAGGCCTCCTTGGGTCCATTGGTAGCTTCTCGCAAGCTACACTGTGGTATACCTACCGAACCCTCAGCACCACACCAGGCTCTAATGATCTATAAGCACCTACCACAACACAGGGAAAATGGAGTCTGCAGGGTCTAGCACCATGATAAGTCACCCTGAGAGAGAGACCATCAGAAAGGTAGAAAATATGGAAACATACACCTGCATGACTCGCATTTGCAACTCTGAGCCTATGTCTGCATGACTCACATTTGCAACTCTGAGCCTATGTCTGCATGACTCGCATTTGCAACTGAGCCTATGTCTGCATGACTAACATTTGCAACTCTGAGCCTATGTAAACAATCATTAACTCGATTGAACATCATTGATTTACACACTCGATTGCCACCAAATGCCACCATCTGGAAACCCGAATCACCAACCTCATCAATTATGCACCGCCTCATGACCCCTGAACTCGTTTGAAGAAGGGGAACGATGGAAATGGAAAACTACCATTAATCCACCAGTAAGAAGCATTTCATTACATTCAAGGCTGGTTTTCTAGGAAGGTCCCATTTGGTGGCTTCCCAAGCAATTTCACCACAGAAAGGAAGGAAACCCTATAAAACTAACCATAAAGTGGAAAAGGAGACCATGCATGGACCATTGACCCAATGAAATGAAAGTGTGGCAGCATCCAAAAAATCTGTCTAAACAACAGAGCCATGAGAACTCATGGAGAGCAAAAAATCAGTAACCCATGAGGCCAAATGTTTGGTGGACCAAACTCTCACAAGTCAAGCC
Organism: Procambarus clarkii; assembly: GCF_040958095.1. Lineage (NCBI taxonomy): Eukaryota > Metazoa > Arthropoda > Malacostraca > Decapoda > Cambaridae > Procambarus > Procambarus clarkii. The sequence continues at coordinate 4,564,085 of NC_091228.1, forward strand.
TGGCCTCGGGCCGGGCTTGGGGAGTAGAAAAACTCCCAGAACCCCATCAACCAGGTATATGTGGGCCTGCGGGCCGCTCCAAGCAACAGCCTGGTGGACCAAACTCTCACAAGTCAAGCCTGGCCTCGGGCCGGGCTTGGGGAGTAGAAGAACTCCCAGAACCCCATCAACCAGGTAACCAGGCCAGCAATGACATAATGCCAATGACAATGGGTGCCTGATGAAACATAGTTGGCTGGTTAAGCTGAACCACTCACCAGCAGCAGCCAAGCCCTGAAACAAGGGACCAAATGTGTGGCCACACCAACCCCACAAGACGTGGGCTAATGTATCAGTCACCACAGGATACTGAGATCGAGGAATTTCTGGATGGAGAAATCACGCAACAATCACCAAAGTATACTACCAAAAACCAATATCTTGATCTCTACCTTAAAAGATGAACAAATCTGAAAACAAGAACACAAAAGAAAACACATGGGCCCAAAAAACATTAAAGTCCCAAAGAGAAAAGCCCTTCAGAGAGGGAAAAGCATGCCCCAGACAACACACAGAATGGGCCAGAAGAAACATTAACCCTGATACCCAACAAGAGAGAGACTGCCAAGACTGAATGAAATACAGTAAGTGAATATAAGGCATGAAGCAATAAGTCCCGAACAACCCCGATAAAAGGGACATTACCTTTAGTTTCTGTTTGAGTGGTTAACTCTAAAATGATATAAAAAAGGTAGAAAACTTGCTATGCCACCCTGTACTATCCTGCTGAAATGGCAAACGTACCCGAGTGCTGTGGATGGGGGGGATAGGGTTTGGAAACTAGGTCAGAAAACTCTAAAAGTTAAGCTTGGTACCATCGAGATAAAACGCCTCATTGAGTTGCTGGTACAGTACTATACTGTATAGGCAGATCTGTATGATGACACTCAGGTTTGGACACGATGCTCAAAAACCCAGAAACCACAGCTAAGCCAGCCATCTCAGAGCCAACAGAAATATTCCAATGTCAAACAGTGGAATATTTCTTTGACTAGACATGGAACAAATGAGGCAAAAAACAAAAACAAAAGCCAGAAGATCCAGAAATAAAGCAGGAGCAAATAGAACTACCTGTAGTTGACCAAACAACAGGCACACAAACAAGGGAAGGATCACACTGTTAAGATTGGCAGAAATTGAAAAAGCTATCCACCAGCACACATGACACGGGAATTGCATGGGAACCACACTGAGAAACCAAAAGCTGGACGACACACAATGGCCACAAAGACAAATTGGAATTGCTCTGATGGAGGCAAGGAATAACTGGGGAGCAGAGTTGGAACACAAGAGCCCATCATAGAACGCATTGCATTGCAAACCAATTGCATCCGCTTGTGCACCATAAAAGGCGACCCCACCGGTACACAAAAAGGCCAATAGCTCCAACTGGCACGGTGATCACTGTAAACAGAGCCCCAGCTAAGATCTGAAACACTCTTGAGCAGCACAAGCACAGGAGGGCAATGATACCACAGCAATGAACCCAAAAAATTAAGAAAAGGGAAGCAAAAACAAAGTCCCTGCAAAGGTTCTGGAGACTGCACCCAAAGGCCCCCAACGGCAGCAGGAAGAGTAACCCTGAAGAAACTTGAACAGTGAAGATCAGGCTGCTACAAAAATGCTCAAGAGATCACTGGGAACTTAATGGAACCACCTCCAGTCGACAAGAAATCCAAAACCTGCAGACTGAGAAGCTGATCTCTGGCCAGCAGATATACAGATCAACTGGGAGCTTAAACCAGCTGTCATCAAGATAAAACAAGACAAAAAAAACCTGAAGCCAAAGAAACGAAATTGTGGAAATTTCTGTTCTACCGTGTTTACACGGTAGAACAGCCACCAGCAGAGGAACACCTTACACCCCAAAATATGGAGGGAGGAGAACTTGAAACCCAGCATTGGCAACAGAGATGCCGCATGGAACCACAGGCGGAAAACTGCTAGCAAAGTAGGAAAGTTTAAATTAGAAAAAAGAAATTGAAGAGGTGGCACCTCAACCCTTCAAAGATAACTGGCAAACCAAGGGACATACAAGCTGACAGCCAGAGACAAAAGTCAAAGACCTATCGGAAGCCAGAACTCGGATCTGGTTCTCTCTATGATGCAAGGGAAGCTTGGGGAATCAGAGAACCCAAAATCAAGAAAAACCCACCAGAAAGGATAGGACAACAAAAACAAGTGACTGCTTGAAGAAAATTAGTAACTCCAAGGTAAACAAAGCAAATGATTATTGATGCAGAGTAAACACCCTAACTAGGATGTGACTAACAGCTACCAGATAGCAACCCAGGGGCCAGATTCACGAAGTAGTTAAGCAAGTACTTACGAACGTATACATCTTTCATCAATCTTTGACGGCTTTGGTTACAAGTTTATTAAATAGCTTACAAGCATGGAAACCTCCCAATCAACTATTGCTATTGTTATAAACAGCCTCCCTGGTGCATCAGAGCTCATTAACTGTTTAATAATTGTAAACAAAACTGCCAAAGGTTGAGAAAAGATGAACAGGTTCGTAAGTACTTGCGTAACTGCTTCGTGAATCTGGCCGTTTGGTCCTACCATGCCGGTCACCTCATCTCTCATTTGTAGCATGCATGGTGGTCTATACTGTCAGCTCACACCTAAGGGGTTCTGGATTTAATTCCTGGCCATGACAGAGATGGTTGGGTACACTACTTTTCACTTCATGCCTCCCTTCACCTAGCATTAAATAGATACTAGGGAGCAAAGATGGATGTTGTGGGTACACCCTAAAAAAGGTCATTAGTTGGCCAAAGGGGAGGTTATATCTTATCTCGAGATGATTTTGGGGCTTTTTAGTGTCCCCGTGGCCCGGTCCTCGGCCAGGCCTCCACCCCCAGGAAGCAGCCCGTGACAGCTGACTAACACCCAGGTATCTATTTTACTGCTAGGTAACAGGGGCATAGGGTGAAAGAAACTCTGCCCATTGTTTCTTGCCGGCGCCCGGGATCAAACCCGGGACCACAGGATCACAAGTCCAGCGTGCTGTCCGCTCGGCCGACCGGCTCCCTTGGTATTTCCTTGATCTTTGGGACCTTGATATTTCTAAACACAGGCTTCCTTACCCAAAGAATGGGAACCATACCTCAACTCAGAATAAAATCTTCGTTTATTCTTATTTTGCGAGGTTGTTACTTTAGTAATTACGTGGACAAGGATTGAAAAAAAGCCAAGAAGTGTAACTTTAAGCAGTAAGATAAGTACTTGGAGAATGGTAAGTTGCAGCACAGACAGTGGTATTTTTTAACTTCTAAAAAGCATTCACAATGTTTAAACCACCTACTTCCAGACAGTCCATGATCTTAGGAAATGTTGAGTCATGGATGGCCCACTACAAATATACATCAAAAGCTCTTATAACTTTCTAATTTGTGTGCATACATGTTACGGATGAAACTTAACTGAAAAGCAGTATACGTATTAGCTAAACAGTACAGCATTACTTTATTCTGTAGGAATATTACAGCTATAAAAGCTACTTTTAAGCAATTTCCTAAGTAAATACAGTGCAGAGCTCCATCAACACAGAACAATGATTTATTTGGCTATGTTATGCTAATGTCACTATCTTAAAAGTAAGAGCAAGTTACGTAAATCATGCTCAAAACAGTGTTTAACATACATGTGACAGAAGTCATTTTAGCACCACTCATAGACTGTCAACCTTACAAGACTCTAGCCATGACCAACATAAACTGTTCATAAGTAAATGTGGCAGTTCCAGTCTGGTCCTGATCACGTTGATGGAATTCTGAAGTCAACGTCTGGAAGAGTGGGAGCAAATTTCTTAATTAAAATACTTATATTTTTCAAAGCAGTTACTCTGGTGCAATTCCTTTACATCAAACTCCATAAATTTTGTGCCACACCAAATATTTTAAGAGTGGTTTACTAAACTGTTTCACCCCCACTATTTTGAATTATACATGACTTAGTGTATGAAAAACCAACATTCATGCCATAAATGAAAATGCCATTGTTGCCCAAAAAGAAAATGAAATGCAACCTAGTTTTCAAAGAGCATGAACATTAGGCTTTTAGAGTGCCTATGAAAACCCCTGTTCTGACTTGTATATTCAGTTGCTCCTAAGGCAAGATCCTACTGATCCATGGTTATCTTCTTGTGAGGTTAGGGAAGATTGACATTCCACACTGACTTAGCAGAGCTTGTTGGAAAGCTTCTCTGCTATGCCAAACTAGTGCCAGACACTGAAATAATTCAATCCAATCCAGAATTTGTTCAAAGCATATTTAAACAAAATTCAAAGTCAATCCAAGTGCAGCTTGGTAACAAAGGGGGTTGCTATGCAGTGTTCTCACTACTGGACAAAAATGTAGGCAGGAAGAGGGAGGGGTGGAATAGGAGCAGCCATGTGTTGAGACACATTGCCAATACTTAACCACACAACCCCTTAACATGGAAGTCACTGTTATTTGTTGGTCCTCTGTGCCAAAGCAGTTATAAATTTGACAATTACAATATTTTTATTCCCCAGTTTGTATACCAATTAAAAAACACTGCTACTGTTTTGTACTTGCTTGCGATGTGAAGTTACTCGAGACATCATATGTTGTTTTGTGCAGTTTAAGGGTTAACAGGTCTCAATGATGGTGCCAGGAAAACAGTTAAAATGAGAGCAAGCATCAAGGGACACTAGATGGCTGACTAATACACGTGAAACATATCTGGCCCCTGCAATGTAGTGTGTCCTAGGGAAGGCCAAACCACTTGTCTGTAAGCCAAATGGTTCCCAGCAAAAGTACCTAAGAGGATAGAGGAATATCAGATAGGACAGTGAGGATGGTGACCAGTTGGGACTCTGGGATGCTTGAACTATGACCTGATGGCAGTCAGGAAAGGTCGGTCATGTGTAATTAACTGCTCAAACTATAGGTTTAATTGTTTGGCATTTTAATTTTTTTTCTTAAGAATCTAAACCCAGGATGACATTTCAAGGATCTAAACAAGGTAGTAGTACAACTCACTAAGAGCTGAATCACACCATGGGATCCTCAGAGTCTGTATGGTGCAATATACTAGCTCAACATGGTAACATACTGACAGTGGGAGTATGCTACAGGGCTGACACAGCAACAGCAGAGGAAGTCACTGATCTGCTTCATGACACCACTGAGACACACTCTCTCTCTCCATGACACAAGTGAGACAATATTCTTCCATTCATTCCATGAACTCCACGAATGGTCAGATGACTGGCAAATGCTTTTTAATGTTGATAAATGCAAGACCTTGCATGTGAGGCACAACAATCCACGTCACAACTACCAAATTGACAGCACTACCTTACAACAGATAGATGAAGAAAAGGACCTTGGTATCAGAATCCATCATTCACTAAAAGTTGCACAAGTGGGAGCAGCACTAAAAATAGCAAACCAAACCTTGGGAATAATCAAGCTTACCTTTACCTTCAAGGAAAAGAAAGTAGTCGTTCAACTGTACAAGTCTCTGGTGCACCCCCACCTGAATTATTGCATCTAGGCATGGAGACATCGTCAGAAAGACACCTGTTCTGGAGAAGGTGCAACACCGGGCAACAAAAATCATACCAGAGCTTAGTCATCTCTCGTATCAGGAACTGCTGAGGGCCACAAGGCTAACAACACTGCAAATCAGGCATGACAGGGCAGATCTAATAGAAACCTTCAAAATGCTAAACAATTTAGACGATGTCGATCTGGACAATTTCTTCAAAAGGTCAGATGTAAGACGAACGAGGAGCAATGGGTTCAAGCTCAACATGCCACAAATGTAGGACAGAAAACAGGAGATACCTGTTCACCCATAGGGTTGTAAACCCATGGAACCGCCTTCCTGCCGAAGCTGTAAACGCCAAAACTCTGCTGCGTTTTAAAACACATAGAAAAGATCATCCGGGCAAATGGGGGGACCTTTGACAAGCCGCCAGCTTCCTGTCCTCGTCGAGGCCACTAGTATTAGTGGCCCTCAGGAGGTAAATTCAGGTAAATAGCTTCAGGAAATTTCTCTCTGTTGCTGAAGGCCTTCATCAAAGAACACCACAGAAGAAAACCTTGAAACAGATGTAGCAGATAGCAATAGTCAGTGGCCCACATTCTTCAAGAAAAAAATTGTCAGAAAATGGCCACTACAGAGCCTATTTTTTATTGATGGGTAAAAAGTTATATGCAAAGAGAAACGTTTCTGGTACTGCCAACACTGCTGTGGTGACAGGGCTTCCACGTGAAAGTGGTTGATGCAACCTTTGATACCTAACTGCTACTTGGCAGAATGATAATTGGCATTCCTTGCATTTCTTATTATCACTTTTGTATAACTGGTGTCTTGGTAGTCTAGAGTTAGACTCGTCACTGTCTCCCTTCCCTAATTACATGACAAGACCAGTTGAAAACTTCCTTGCCATGTGGGAGACAAGATCAACAAGAGCCTGGCAGGTGGTACGAGCCCTAGGTGAACCATACGAGATCTGACTCTGGGAGCATCCAAGTGGGCCCAAACTCAGAAGAATAAATGTACTGCAGAAGACATAATACAGAATATACATGCAATCCACCCTTTTAATCCTCATTGAAGTTGGAAATATGAAAATTAATGATAATGATGGTAAAGTGGTGCAGACAAAATAGGTTATACTCACATGAAGTACTATACAGCATTGTATGAAATCATCAAAATGGATCGAACATTTTCCGGACCTATCAAAGCGCCTCATTAGCACATCGTAAAATGGCTCTGAAAACCTGTAGTAAATTATAAATATTAGAAGTAGTCTCTTATTCTCAATTCAATGTTTCACTGTCTTTGAAACCATCCAAGATGCACTGTAATTCTGTGATCTATTGTTGCATAAAATATACTTTATTTTGAATTTCTCAGTCAAACATAAATTATGGGAATATTCTATTTAAATAGGTAATAATGCATGAATAATAGCAAAACAAGTACTGTATTTATGATAATAGGATAAAACAAAATGGTTTAATTCAATTTCAATCGCTAATAGTGAATTAACCTCAGGTAAATTCAGGTAACACCAGTGGTGTAACTAGAGTATGACAAGCATGGCATGTGCCCTAGAGGCCACTTGAAGCACTTTGCCACAGATGTATGCCATCTTGGATTTCTAGATAAAAATGGTAATGTAATATCAAATTAATGTCAGATTTGGAATCCTTGTGGTTGACTTACTCAAAGAAAGTCTTTGTACATGATTCTAAGCGCTCTGGTTCAAAACTTAATTTTTCAAGATGGCTTCAGCGGCCTTCTTAGATTTGGAGCTCCGGCAAAAAATGCCACCAGCCATACTCCTGGAAGCCAGCTCAAAGGAATAGAAACTATTCCAACAACTAGAAATGCTGATCAAAAACTTGGGGCATGATACCTCTTGCCTTACCTGTATCCAAATGTTGTAATAGCAGTCTTGAGCTCATCTTTATTTATGCTGCCAGAACTGTCTCTATCAAAGGTCCTGAAACACTGTTGCCAATCTGTTACATACTTCCATAATGATCCAAACTCTTCAAATGTGATTGTTCCCGACCCTTTCTTATCAAACATACCTGGAAATTAATTAGATTGGCTTCATTAATAACTAGATACAGTTGATCGCACTAGAGTGATCATGAAAGGGAAAGTTAGGCTATGATATAGTGGTGGGATGTTGGGATATGAAGTGGTGGTGGTGGGATGTTGGGACATGAAGTGGTGGTGGTGGCATGTTGGGACGTGAAGTGGTGGTGGTGGGATGTCGGGATGTGAAGTGGTGGTGGTGGGATGTCGGGACATGAAGTGGTGGGATGTCGGGACGTGAAGTGGTGGTGGTGGCATGTCGGGACATGAAGTGGTGGTGGTGGCATGTCGGGACATGAAGTGGTGGTGGTGGCATGTCAGGACATGAAGTGGTGGTGGTGGCATGTCGGGACGTGAAATGGTGGTGGCATGTCAGGACGTGAAGTGGTGGTGGCATGTCGGGACGTGAAGTGGTGGTAGCATGTCAGGAAATGATGTAGCGGTGTTATCTGCAGGTATGTGGTGGTAGCATGTTAAGATTACATAATCTGAAATTGTACTCTGAGATACTAGAGGCCCACAAGTTTAACATTGAAAATATGAAAAATGTGCAAATGTAAATCTATTAAGGCATCACCAGAGAAAATGTGCACATTATCCAGTACAGCATATTGAATATACACAATGATATATAGTACATATTACAGTACATCAATATACCCACCAATCATTAGTCGAACAGTATCTGGATTGAACGGGGTCCAGTTTCCGTTAGAGAGTGCTGACTGCAACTCTCTGGCATCTATAGCTCCACTGCGATCTTTGTCTACTCTGCAGGTAGTAAGTTGCCAATTATGTGAGCATTAACACATGTGTATGCATATTTACGTACTGGTTTCAAATAACATATTCACTTAATGTTTTATATAACAAATGATGCAAATCTGTTACTTATGATTTTGCTAATTTTGGAAATAAATAAATCTACACAACATATATATTGGATAGTATAGAAAGTGATGTGATGTTAATTAATGTTAAGAGATAAGGACTATATGTGTGCATATAGAATACAGTACTATATATTCAAACTTACTGCTGGAAAACACTCATTAGAAAATTCCTATCAGGCATTCCACCAGCCATCTTTACTGTTCACACACCACAGATCTGAAACAATAATGATAATAATAATGATAATAATAATAATAATAATAATAATAATAATAATTTATTTGCAAGAAGGTACAATGGGCTGGCGAGATTACATAAGATAAGAACAAAGGCAACTGCAGAAGGCCTATTGGATCATTTATATAAATTAATCATATAGTATTTTTAATTTTATTAAAATTTTGTTTAATGTAATCTCTTGTAATGTACAGTATATGTATGTGAAGAGCAGGGTTAAATATAGAAGTAAAGGTGAGACACAAAAAGAGAAGAGGAAGACTTGTATTAATTATAAACAATTATTTTTATAAGTCTTGTAGTACAGTTGACTTTATTCTCGACTCATAATTGGGGATCCCGGGTTAGATTCCTGTGTGAAAACATAAATAGTTAGGTGCATTTTTTAACACCTAATGCCTCTGTTCACCTAGCAGTAAACAGGTACCCAGGAGGTAGACAAGCATTGTGGGGTTGCATCATGGACAGGGTCACCAGTTAGACCTGGGGGAACCTTGATACAAGCCTCAATAATAAATAAAATATACACATTCACAGGTTTCTTGTCCCTGACAATGCAAATTAATTACTGTATAAAGAGTGCGTATTATTTGAGGTTTTGCGACATGCCAGACTACATAGAGAACAGATCTGAGATTGATTATAGAGATGTGATATAATGCCTGTTTGACTCAAGTCTCGAAGTGTGAAAATACTTAATACACAGTACTTGTTACTGATGTCTGAATTTTGTTTGGAAAATCATTTGATTACGGAATCTGTTAATGAGGGTAAACTTTGCCTACTCAATGTTGTGTCTAGAACTATTTTGAACTGTTGAATTTAGCTTAATTTCATTTCATGAAAATTGTATTCGAAGTCCAGTGTCTGGAGCACATAAAAGAACAGATAGCCACAGTAGACAGGTCCTACACGGTAGCTGTGAGGGTGTTTACCTCCATGTGAGGAGGATAAACACACCAATTTCGCTTGCTTGAAAACTTGTTTAAATCTGGGAAAAGTGATAAATTTTCTAAATGTGTATTGAATTTATGTTTGAGTTGCTAATACTGTACATGTAAAGGCACACATCAATTTGTTTCAAAATTTCCCTTCAAAATATTTGCCTGGTTTAATGTTTGTTGATTCTAGAAAGTGATCAACCAGGCTGTGACTCATACGTTAGGCTGCGAGCAGCCGCGTCCAACAGCCTGGTTGACCAGTCCAGCAACCAGGAGGCCTGGTCGACGACCGGGCCGCGGGGACACTAAGCCCCGGAAGCACCTCAAGGTAACCTCAAGGTGACCTCAAGGTAAGGTAAGGTGGTTTTATTGAAATTGGGGGTTGGTTCCAACTACAATAGTCTGAGAGGAACACACAGTAACCTATTAACAAACTTATGACTTTGGTAGGAGTGTTTTAAAATATGTACTGTGCTTCTCAAATTTAATGCATTTAAAATCTAAAAAGCAGATTTCATCAAAAGAATGCTTATATTCTCCGTACAGTCTCCGTGGTGTAGTGGTAAGACACTCGCCTGGCGTTCCGCGGGCGCTATGTCATGGGTTCGTATCCTGGCCGGGGAGGATTTACTGGGCGCAATTCCTTAACTGTAGCCTCTGTTTAACGCAACAGTAAAATGTGTACTTGGAGGAAAAAACGATTCTTCGCGGCGGGGATCGTATTCCAGGGACCTGCCCGAAACGCTACGCGTACTAGTGGCTCTACAACCATGTAACAACTCTTGTATATATCTCAAAAAAAAAAAAAAAAAATATTGACAAAATACATTTTAATAATAACATTTATCATCATAATTTAAAGGCCATAGAAGACCTAAGAGTAAATAACTGGTTGTAGACTACAAACTACAATTTAAAAAATCAGGTAAAGGGTTTTAATGGAAATATTTAATTCATTATAATGAATAGACTATCAAATTTTAATGACCATGAAACATTCTCATATGAAATAAAAATATACTGGCATACTTCATTAAACAAAATACAAAAATATGAAACAATGCCTGCAGAGTAAAACTATGAGGAGATCCCTTTCCCATCACCTGAAGGTTACACTGTGGTCGGCTCTCACCATATCACCTTCAATATTATTCTGAGAACACCGGACACTGTCGGGAGTCCCCTACACCGCCCAGGTACTAAACTATTCATAATGTAAAGCACAGTACTGTGGTCCAGGGACACTTGTGCTCCTTTAGGGCAAAATATGCAACTTACAGCACTGTAGTGGTAATCATTTTGGTTTGGAATTAAGCTTAGAAGAAAGTTATATTAAAAATGCAGACTTGCTAGGTGTGTTTTTTTAACCTTCAAATTTATGCATTTAAATCTTCCCTCATATCCAGTACCAGTATTTCATATATTTATTTATGAGAACAAAAACTGATCACTGATCTTGCCATTAAAATGCTATGTTCAGTGTTAACAAAATTTTCTAGGCTAATGCACACAATTAGTTTAGATCATAATAATTTTAGTTAACTTTATTATTTATTTATTATTATTATTATTTATATATACAAGATTTCTTACATTCTTGTACAGCCACTAGCAGGCGTAGCATTTCGGGCACGTCCTTAATCCTATGTGCCTTGGAATACAACCCCGCGAAAAATCATTTAACAACCAGGTACGCATTTTACTGTTGGGTAAACAGAGGCTACAGTTAAGGATTGACGCCCAGTAAATCCTCCCCGGCCAGGATACCAACCCAAGACAAATCACTCATGAAACACGAGGCGAGTGTCTTACCACTACACCATGGGGACTGCAAATACCCAAGAGCAAATACCCGTATCTAAATTAGGTGTTGGTAAACCTAGAAATTAGCAATACACTGCATTTCAATATGCCGTAAGCACATAAAGAACCTGTATTTTGTTAATATCTTAATGCACATACACCACTAATTTTTAACCCCTTGTTCTACTTTTTTTGTTTGGATTTGAACATTACTTCTTTGTATACTGTGTTAATCTATCTTAGTATCTTACATGTCTTAATCACGTCTCCCTGTGTATTCTTCCTCAATGTACTTTAAACTCATAACCATTGTTTGGATTTGTTTACCATCTAAAACAATGCTTAGATTGTAAACATGTGAGGCATGCTGCCTCATGACTTACAAGACACCCCCCCTCACACCTCACAAGACACACCCTCACACCTCTCAAGACACACCCCTCACACCTCACAAGACACCCCCCCTCACACCTCACAAGACACTCCCCTCACACCTCACAAGACACCCCCCTCACACCTCACAAGACACCCCCCTCACACCTCACAAGACACCCCCCTCACACCTCACAAGACACCCCCCTCACACCTCACAAGACACCCCCCTCACACCTCACAAGACACCCCCCTCACACCTCACAAGACACCCCCCTCACACCTCACAAGACACCCCCCTCACACCTCACAAGACAGTGCCCCTCACACCTCACAAGACACCCCCCTCACACCTCACAAGACACCCCCCTCACACCTCACAAGACACCCCCCTCACACCTCACAAGACCGTGCCCCTCACACCTCACAAGACAGTGCCCCTCACACCTCACAAGACAGTGCCCCTCACACCTCACAAGACACTCCTCCTCACACCTCACAAGACAGCCCCTCACACCTCACAAGACAAACCTCACAAGACACTCCCCTCACACCTCACAAGACACCCCCCTCACACCTCACAAGACACCCCCCTCACACCTCACAAGACACCCCCCTCACACCTCACAAGACACCCCCCTCACACCTCACAAGACACCCCCCTCACACCTCACAAGACACCCCCCTCACACCTCACAAGACACCCCCCTCACACCTCACAAGACACCCCCCTCACACCTCACAAGACCCCCCTCACACCTCACAAGACAGCCCCTCACACCTCACAAGACAGCCCCTCACACCTCACAAGACAAACCTCACAAGACACTCCCCTCACACCTCACAAGACACCCCTCACACCTCACAAGACACCCCTCACAAGACAGTCCCTCACACCTCACAAGACACTCCCCTCACACCTCACAAGACACCCCCCTCACACCTCACAAGCAGTCTCCGTGGTGTAGTGGTAAGACACTCGCCTGGCATTCCGCGAGCGCTATGTCATGGGTTCGTATCCTGGCCGGGGAGGATTTACTGGGCGCAATTCCTTAACTGTAGCCTCTGTTTAACTCAACAGTAAAATGTGTACTTGGATGAAAAAACGATTCTTCGCGGCGGGGATCGTATTCCAGAGACCATAGGATTAAGGACTTGCCCGAAACGCTACGCGTACTAGTGGCTCTACAAGAATGTAACAACTCTTGTATATATCTCAAAAAAAAAAAAAAAAAAACACACCCCTCACACGACACCCCCCTCACACCTCACAAGACACCCCCCTCACACCTCACAAGACACCCCCCTCACACCTCAAGACACCCCCCTCACACCTCACAGGACACCCCCCTCACACCTCACAGGACACACCTCACAAGACAGCCCCTCACACCTCACAGGACACCCCCCTCAAACCTCACAAGACAGTCCCTCACACCTCACAACACACTCCCCTCACACCTCACAAGACACCCCCCTCACACCTCACAAGACACACCTCACAAGACAGCCCTTCACACCTCACAAGACACCCCTCACAAGACACACCTCACAAGACACACCTCACAAGTCACACCTCACAAGACACCCCCTCACACCTCACAAGACAGTCCCTCACACCTCACAAGACACCCCTCACAAGACACATCTCACAAGACACCCCCCTCACACCTCACAAGACACACCTCACAAGACACCCCCTCACACCTCACAAGACACCCCCTCACACCTCACAAGACACACCCCTCACACCTCACAAGACACACCCCTCACACCTCACAAGACACCCCCCCTCACACCTCACAAGACACTCCCCTCACACCTCACAAGACAGCCCCTCACACCTCACAAGACAGCCCCTCACACCTCACAAGACAAACCTCACAAGACACCCCCCTCACACCTCACAAGACACCCCCCTCACACCTCACAAGACACCCCCCTCACACCTCACAAGACACACCTCACAAGACACCCCCCCCTCACACCTCACAAGACACACCTCACAAGACACCCCCCTCACACCTCACAAGACACACCTCACAAGACACACCTCACAAGTCACACCTCACAAGACACACCTCACAAGACACACCTCACAAGACACACCTCACAAGACACACCTCACAAGACACACCTCACAAGTCACACCTCACAAGACACCCCCCTCACACCTCACAAGACACACCTCGCAAGACACACCTCACAAGTCACACCTCACAAGACACACCTCACAAGACACACCTCACAAGACACACCTCACAAGACACACCTCACAAGACACACCTCACAAGACACACCTCACAAGACACCCCTCACAAGTCACACCTCACAAGACACACCTCACAAGACACACCTCACAAGACACACCTCACAAGACACACCTCACAAGACACCCCCTCACACCTCACAAGACACCCCTCACAAGACACACCTCACAAGACACCCCCTCACACCTCACAAGACACCACGTGATGAGTGACTAAGACATAATATCGTCATCAGCTCCTGGAAGACATCCTGACGTCAGTTGACTCTCAGCCTTGGGAGGAGACTTCCTCAAGACATAATTCTTATCCTTACTGCACCACGTCATCTACAAGAGCTCCAGCTGATGCTACACGATGAACAAAGACTATTTACACCCATATTAGAGGCTGAGGAACTTGAAGAGATACTTACAAGAGGTGTAAATAGAGGGTATATAAGGGCGAGGGGCTCACGTCTTGACTGGGCGCGTGTCCGCCTCACACTGACTGGGGCTTCGGCCATCAAATTTTCACATGTGATGCAATAGTCAACGTTTTCTTCCCCTCTTGCTAGGATTTTAACTCAAGGTAGCGAGTGTTTCTCTCCGTGATGTTCCTAAATGCTTTTGTCATAACTGGTCCACGATGCATTAATGACTCAAACGAGGTCATGGTCTGTCTATTTGGACTCTTTTTGTGGCATAGAATTATCACACCTTTACTAGATAAAAAGATGTCTCCATGTGGAAGACACCGCGCGCCTTGAAAATAGAGTAATGATAGGTTAATATAATGATAATGACATTACAAGATAATGGAATACTTGTTTCATAAGCAAATGGCTTTATTTGGTGTAATAGAAATATTGTTGTGAGAGTTTATATATGAGTAGAGGTAGGGGGGCGGATACAGCTCACTTCGTACAGGAAGGGTTCGAATAAGGGTTCATATAATGCCCAACTTATGCTATATATGCTATATGTCAGGAATGTGTAAAGCCACTCTATAGTGGGGATATATAAAGCAGATGCAAATTATTGAATATTTGTTATGCCAATTTATATACACTATATAAATATACAATTTTACATATGTTTACAATATAGTTTGTTTGCAATATACAGTTCGTTTACAATATACAATTTATTTACAATATACAGTTGTTACAAGAATGTAACAACTCTTGTATATATAAATATATGAATAAATACAAATTAATAAATAAATATATATACGTATATGGCAGCTGTTCGTACGAAATGACCAAAGATCTACTTCCTTAGGAGGCAGGGTCCGCCTCCGCCCAGTGACAACTAATTGCCGTATAAATTAATATATATAAGTTTAGCAGAATGTGGATTACACGGAAACCGAGGCATTAATCCTATAAATCCTTCATCCGCCTTGCGTTATTTAGACTAACAAAAATCTCTCCTTTTTATATAATGAAGGATATTTTCATTGTAACCAAAACAGTGGGTTTGTCTCAAATTAGGTATTAATTAGCTGCAGTATCTGGCTTGGGACTTTATAATATATTAATGAGTGTCAGGATGGTGGTGTGAGGCGTGTAAAGACAACGAGAGGCCATAATGTGTGTTTATTATAATAATTAACAAAATATTATTAATGATAATATCTTCTCACAGAATTAATAACATAGGATATAAACCCACACTTGTGTATTTGTGCAGTTTATGTAAAAAAAAATCATGTTCTTTACATAAATTTCACAAATACACACAATTCAATTCAATTTCTTTCTTTATTATGCACCCCATACCCATCCCATGGGCGGTGGTGTAAAGGATTACAGAGGCACATAATCGGTTCAGGAACTGAACCCTCTAGTTCGTTTAGCTAAGCAAATAACAATCTTTTGAAGCTAGTTACAAAATTATTAATGTTACGAATACACAAGTGAGGGTTATTATTCTATAATTATTATTATTATTATTATTGAATGGCGTCGTCTGCGGTCTGGGACTCTAAGCGCCCAACACACACACTTGTCAACACTGGCGGTGACAACACCCACACACCTGCTGCTGCTGCTGGGGTTGGGAGTCATCTCTTGGGTCCCGCCTCTTTACCTTCCTTTACCTGGGTTTACAGGTTCGCGAGTTCTTCGCTTGAAGCTGTGTATGGAGTATAGCCTCCTTCACTATACTTCTCAGAGTTGTAAAGTATTGGAAAGATGATGTTTTTTTGGGGAGTCATACAACTATAATTACATTAGGAGGCCTGGGAGTGGTTCAACCGTCTGGGATTTTGGAAAGAATGACATTTATTTTATTTATTTATTTATATATATATACAAGAGTTCTTACATTCTTGTACAGCCACTAGCACGCATAGCATTTTGGGCAAGTCCTTAATCCTAATTTTCACACACACACATATCCCCAGGAAGCAGCCCGTAGCAGCTGTCTAACTCCAAGGTACCTATTGACTGCTAGGTAACAGGGGGCATCAGGGTGAAAGACACTGCCCATTTGTTTCCGCCTCCACTGGGGATCAAACCCGGACCCTTAGGACTACGAACCCCGAGAGATGTCCCCTCACCCGTCAGGCACCAGTGACGAGTAACAAGCACATGGCACCAGTCACCTTGTACAATATTATAAGTAAATCCGAACTACCTAACCTAACCTCTCCAAAGCTACATAACCGAACCTATCTAACATATCTGAACCTACTTAACCTAACCTATCCGATCCTAATATAACTAAGTCAGTAATTCATGTTCCTAATACAATAGATTGTCATTTTAAAAAGAACCAATCTGGAAAGAATTATATGAAAATTAAACATCCCTGACTATTTTTGTCTCACCTGGGATTTGAACCCAGGATTTTAAATTGTGAGTCGAGAACGAACCCATTTGCACTTGTTTCATGTTAGGGTTAAACTAGGTAAATTTAAATTTCAGTTCTTGCTGAAGATAAAATAATTCTATGTTTATTTTATCACCTTTGTAGATACTGTATCAGCCAGACCCCATTGTTATTCTTCAGATGTATGATAAAAAAGTGGCATGATTAAAATAAATTGTTATAACAAAATTTGTTAGAAATGAATTCATTTTGTCGGGGACAGGTAACCTGTTCATATATATATATGTATGTATGTTAGGCTTATATCGAGGTCCCCCTAAGGCTAAATAGTTGACCTTTCCCAGAGTGCAACCCAACAATAGTTGGTTAAGTCGTGGGGTACAGTACTTATTTACTGCTAAGTGAACAGGAAAGTGATAGGAAACGTGCCCAACCATTTTTGTCCAACCCAGGATTCGAGCCTGGGATTCCTGATTGTGAGTTTCTTAATTTTGCCTAACCCAATATTTTATTTGCAGAAATCACATTGGCATATACTGTATAGGGTATGGCAACCATTCGCCATAGTCTTCAACGAGATGTATTTGAGCCGACAGAGGAGCGTCTTATTGGTGTATTATATGTGACAAAGCCTGGCAAAAAGAAAAAGACAAGCTTTTTATGTGCCACAATAAACAAGGAAAAGCCTGTGTATGCTACAATTCATCAGGTAAACCTTGCTATAAAACTATATTTTGCTTGTACAGTATAAGCTTGTTATAAAACTATGTATAGCTTGTATAAAGCTTGCTATAAAACTAAATGATTTTCAAACAGTACCTCAACACATTTAAAGTATGTTGCTCAACATATTTTACTATTGATCAGTATGACTATCCAATATACTATTTTACTTCTTTTTCTGCATTTACATTGGCCTCTCTCTCTCCCCACCCCCCACCCCCAGTGACCTTTCTTTCTATGATCTAAACTGCTTCTGTCGTGTTTTAACCAAAGAGCCTCTCTGTTGCCTATATTATGTGTTTCTTAGGTGAGCACCCCCAAAAGGTATATGCGGCATTGAATTTGAGATGCCTATAAAGATTAGCACACATGGTGTGAGCAACTTTAGAAATATATAGCCAAAATAAAAAAAATACAGAACTGTAGTACAGTATATAAATTACTGTATTTGTATTGTGACGGGTTGTGGTATCACAGCTATACTGAACCAAGATGGTATGGCTCTCCCTCACACAAATAAAAAAAAATGCTGCTACATATTGGTCTTGCAGTGTGTAAGTCGCAGGTGGAAACAAATGAAAATCATCAAATAAATAATTTAAAAATTTACTGAAATATTAATGAACATAAA
The DNA here is from genome assembly GCF_040958095.1 of Procambarus clarkii. NCBI lineage: Eukaryota > Metazoa > Arthropoda > Malacostraca > Decapoda > Cambaridae > Procambarus > Procambarus clarkii. Next base: position 4,582,408 of record NC_091228.1, read on the forward strand.
TGCCCCTGAAAATACTTGGCTCTCATGTAATGCAAAGGTGAACAAGTTAATATGACCTTAAATGCAAAAATAAACTATAAGCAATGAATAAAAGCATAAAGATATACTGGTGTACTGAAGACAGCTACCATACCACCATGGCATCAATCACACGACGTTGGCTGATGGCGGACGACGGGTGAGAGACACGAAGATGATCCTAGAGCACTAAGGGAGAGACTGACTCTCCAGGGAGGCAGCGCCCTTTATATAGTACGGCGGTGATGACTCATCCAGTGTCAACACGAGGTGGACATCTGGTCAACTAGCAAACTGCTCATTGTGGCTGGTGGTGCCTTTGTGTTGAGCTGTACCACTGTCAGTTGAAGGCAGCTAACTGCTTGTTTGTGGGGGCAAACTACTGGTTAGTAGAGGCACCCAACTTGCCTCTGAGCTGTACCAAGCCGTGCCAGGCCCCGGGGGGTATGGAGAGGTGGCAGGACTGAGGACTCATCTGGGCTAATGTAGATGTAGACTTCCAGTGCAGAGGCATTGAAGGTGAAGGGAAAAGGCAGTTCCACTGCTGTGCAGGGGATTCACGTAACAGTATATAATACTTAATGCAATGAACTTGTACTTAATTGAGAGTATTATAGACCTATACAAAGTGCTAAAGTGATTTCTTAGTTTGTACAGTATATATTTTTAAGCATAGTATTTTATTTCTTACTCAGGTGAAGAAAACAGATAAAGATGTCTATAAGAAAAAAAACTCCTGGCCACTAAGAGAGCTGCAAGTTGTTGACGGAAGAGACGAAAACAAGGTACAAGTGGTCATCATATCTACTATATAAACAAAAAAATATTGTTGAGGGATATTAATGCACAAGCCCTATGCCTCTGGCCGGCGCACATTGTCTTGCTCATTCAATAAAAATAAAATAAATAAATGTTTATTTAGGTAAGGTACATACATACAAGAAATTTTTTTACAAAGATTGGTGAACTTATAGATAGAGCTAGTACATACAATGCCTAAAGCCACTATTACGCAAAGCATTTCGGCAGGCATTCATGTTAATGTGTCTCAAGCAATGGAGGTTAAATTTCATGAATACCCTGATTTGTTTTGTAATTCATAAATAAATACTGTATCTTTTATGTTTGCACAAAAAACATTAATTTAATTTGAAGATGACATTTCTTGCAATAAAATATGTTGCAGTACCCATTGTGATGGTGGAATCAATGGGCGCTGTAATTGCCTGAATGTGCAAAACACAGGAAAGGAACAGTGAACAGGGATGAGCTGCATTTTGGGAAGGCTTTACAATTATTGTAATCTATGAACAGCTGTATTAATGCTATTGATAAATTATTTGAGTGTAGATGTACATGGAGATATAGTATTAGTTTCCTCTGATACGACTTAGAGTAGAAGGTGTCTTGAATAGATAGGCATCACTCTGAATATATGCAATTTCTTTTGCCTTCTAATATATTATATTCATTTGAATGTTCTATATTTTCAGGACACAGCAGACCTTGACCTAACATTTGATCGGGTTTACAAGTGGGTAGCTAACAGCACCCCAGATAAACATGCTTTTATCCAAGTTCTGTGGAAAGTGAGTTGATCATATACTTTACAGTGCCATGTGTCAACCAATCCACTCACTAGAAAAGGAAGTGACGACGACGTTTCAGTCCGTCCTGGACCATTCTCAAGTCGATTGTGAATGGTCCAGGATCAAGTCACAATCAACTTGAGAATGGTCCAGGACGTACAATAACGTCGTCGTCCCTTCATTTTCAAGTGTGCGAATTGGTCAACATATTTCAGCCATGTTATTGTGACTTATTGCCTGCCCATGTGTCAACCTCTCTTAATTTTGTCTTCATTTCTAGGTTTAGTAAGACATGTCTTACTAAACCTGAAAATCGTTTGTCTTATCTTGTATATTAGATAAGACAATTGGTTAAATATCTTCTTTATGGCATTTGATAAATTTATTTAACTAGCCTGTTTTTTTTACCAGGACTTAATGTTTAAAATGGCTGAACAATTTAAGTGTTTGGTAAAAAGACAAAATATAGCATTCTGTACCTACTTCTCCTCCTCTTCCTCCAGCAATATATTTACAGTAGGACCTTACTCCTTACATACAAAAAGGCGTAAGGTTCTTTCCTTAAGTTGTCATTTAAGACAAATGTTAAACCTTCCTTATTCCTTACCACATCTCTTGTATTATTCATACTCGCTCCCTATTTCCTCATATGCTCTAATGATTCTAACACGAATCTTCTCAATATTTCTTATCTTTTTCTTCACTGTTGGGGATAATTGAAAAATTAAATCTCCACAGTTCATTTTCTCACATTTTATTTATGGTCTGATGCCTAAAAGCATTTTGCAAGGGCTTCTCACATTTTCAAAGACACGTTTACACATATCATTTCATGCTTATATTCGTTTTGGGTGAGGTGATATGACACAAATGTTTTTGGGTGAGGTGACAAAAACCAGAAAACAAATCAATGGGTATATATTGCATATAAGAACATAAGATTGACAGTAACTACAGAAGGCCTATTGGCCCATATTTTCTCTTGCTGCTTCTATGTTGGTTTCGGGTCTTGAAGTAGGTAGAATATAGTTGTGTGTGTACGTGTGTAATTACCTAAGTGTAGTTACAGGATGAGAGCTATGCTCGTGGTGTCCCGTCTACCCAGCACTCTTTGTCATATAACGCTTTGAAGCTACTGACGGTTTTGGCCTCCACCACCTTCTCAAACAGCATAAATATGTGTGTGTGTTTTTTATTAATTATATATCTTAGTAGAATACATGTTAAAACTCTTATTTATTGTTGCAGTTGTGTTGCCGGTACTTGCCAAAGCAGAAGCCCCAATTCATAAATATTCCAACAGAACTTATTGAAGAGAATGTTAATCTTGCAGAGAGTGGGGATGTTAATACTTCAGGTAAGCTGGTTACCAACTACACATTGTTTTTCTCAAAATTTTTGATTCCTTGGCATTTGTTGAATAATTATACATAAGACAAATTTTATTCATGCATTATCATTACAGTACAGTACAGTAGACAGCTTCCCCTTTCATGGAGTAAGAAGTTAAGAGGCCTTATTTTTATATCCTACGGTATTACAGCTTGGGGAGACCCCTTTTAATAGCCTACAATTAAAACAACAACTTTTTATGAGAATTATATAAAAATTAAATGCACTGTAGTGCATTTGCAATTATAGCATTAAACAGCATACAGTATTTCAGCTCTTGATCATGTGGATGCTGTTTTTGAGGATGATGGGGATTATCGAGCTCTGTCGGAGAAGGAACAGATGGACTTGGAAAGGCTCATGGAACAGTGTGACTCTGCGGTCAGTAACGCAGAGGCCTTTGCAGAACAACTGTCACGTGACCTCTCTGTTCTTGATGGTGTAAGTAAAAACAAATCCCAGAGTTATCCATTTTAACTTAATGTCTAGATGAAAATATGTTTCATTGTGTATTAATGTACAATATTATATACAAAAGATGTATAATATTTGTAACATATTTTCAGGCCAATATTCACAGTATGATGGCTTCAGAAGCTCAAGTTGAGGCTTTAATGAAGATGATTGATGCTGCATATACAGAAGCTGAAACAATTGAATGTCGTCTTGATTCGTATGATGAGATATTGCTTCATGTAAAAGATTCCATTGAAAAGATGGCAGACAAGAATACTTCGATTGAGCAGACAAATACAAATAATTCCAAGTTATTGGAGGAACTGGACAGATTGATAGTAAGTTTATTTATTGATAATTTCAATGTTGTGCAATTTGTGGATTGAATTCCATGTAAAGAGCTTCTTTTAACCTTTTTAATAACATAATATCTATTATTAATATTTGTCTTGTTCTCCCGGGAAACCCCGTTAATAAAGATGGGAGGTTTAATAGATCACTTCTTCCCACCGTTATAAATGCTTTTATATTTTAATGACACTGTTAGGAGCACCGGTACCATTTGATAATTACACGATTGAATTAGTGTTGAATGGCCTAACATTCCTAGCGTCTGTCCATGGGCCAAGACTAGATAAACATCTGGCATAGGTGTATCACATGCATGCAGTAGTTGCCACTGGCTTGCACTGAGAAACATAGCTAGTAGATGTAGGGAACATTGCTTCAACGAGCATATGAAAATGAATCAATTTTCAATTTTAACGATCAATTTTTAATGATCATACATTTAAATGTAGTGTTTCTTCTGGCTTTTTGTTGTCTTATCGCCTTGATCTCCAGTCTTGTTCCAATTTGAAGACTTCGTAGTACTTTTCTTTAGTTGTCATTTTCAAACTGCTGCGCTGCTGCCCTCCTAATTCTGGTGTACTCATTATTAGCCCTCTTTAGTGTGTTTCTATTTGTGCCTGTTCCCAGTTCCTGAAATTTTTCAATGTGCATTTGGCCGCTTTCTCCTTGCACTGTCTGTTAAACTAGGGGTTTCACTTTCACTTTTTATAATAATAATAATAATAATAATAATAATAATAATAATTTTTATTTAGGTAAAGGTACATACATAAAGAGATTTTACAAAGTTTGTTGGCTTTATAGATAGAGCTAGTACATACAATGCCTAAAGCCACTATTACGCAAAGCGTTTCGGGCAGTACTACTTACTCTTTTTTCTACTTACTTTATGTATGGGATGAACTGCTTTGTGGCTTTTGCACATTGAGCATCTTGTAGACAGACGTTAATCCTCCTGTAGTCCCCGTGTCAGTGTTTTCTTACAATCCTCAACCTATTTTCTGGTCCAACTTCCTCTTTCAATTGCAGTAATTGTTGACTAGAGGTCTCTCATATTCTAAAATTGATATCTCTACCTTATTATGCATAAATCCCAGGTTAGTGTAGCTGATGGATTCTCTTCTCTTTCTCTTGTCATTTCCATGATATGTTGCCTCAAGATGTATTTGTTCACTGTGTCCACACGTTTTGCTGCCTAGTCTATTTCCTTGTATTTCCTGAGTACTAGTATTTAGATCTTTGCTCTTGCCCGTGTTGAATATCTACAGGCATACTCTGTTGCATTTACCATAATTTTCCCTTGACCTTTCTGTATCTAGTATGTTATAAATGACCCCTTCCACTATCTTCATGGTACCCCACTCTTGCCCTACCTACTATCTAGTCCAGCTACCTGCCTAACACACCACGAAACTACGAAGTTGCTACAACGTTTGAAATTTTTTAGCACAACCTAACAAGTTGTAACAACCAATATAGCAAATTGTAACAGCATTTTAATGTCATAAAAACGTTATAGCAAGATGTAACAACTTTATGACAAGTTGTAACAAGTGGAAAATAGGGACAGTTATGTTGTGTGTTTGCAGGGCAGTTGGTTACTGCTGGTATTTCTATTATAGTAATTCAAAACTCCTCATCTCATCAGTTATATCCTGGTCTTCCCCCAAGACTCAATTTAGACCAATGATGCTTGTTGATTGGTTGATGGGAAACTGAACGATCTTGGTATATGTGCAGACGTCGTTTGTAGTACTGTACCTGTAACTCATTTGTACATGGAAGTAGCTGCTGCAGTATTCTGATGTGATTGCTTTGCTACTTTCTGAATACCTTGTAATGGTTCTGGTTAATAATGTCCCCATGACTCAATTTCTGACCAGGCCCCTGATTGATGGTCTGGTAAACCAGGCTGTTAGATGCATTAAACTTAATTATATATCTCAGTCATTTATTTTATTTATCTTGTTTTGTTTTATCATTTCTTTATAGAATAATCTGAGTGTCAATTTTTGCAGAATCAATTAGAGTTACCAAGAAGCTATGTGAAAGATCTGTATGAGCCAGACCTCAATAAGGCTGGCAGTCTTCCACAAGCAATTCAAGCAGCAGCAGCATTGCAAACTGTCATCAGTGCTCCAATTTCTCCACATCTTTCACAATTACAGGTACGGTAATTTGTTTACACATTCAATCTGATTTAATCCTATCGGATATAGAAAAATTGAAATATTAGTGCTATAACTTTACCTCTGTATTCCATTATGATTTAATTTCTGAGGGGAGCCCCATCGGTTCCCTGGAGCTATCCAGGCTGAATGGATATGTATAACTTTCTGGCATCAGTCAATGTGCTTGAAGTTCTTTCTCTTTTCCTTATCTTTGGTGAGGTAGCTCTCGGGAGCCGAAGGGGCTCCTCCCAGAAAACCAGCGTTGAATGTAATAAAACGCCATTTTCTGGGTGAGTCCCGGAGGCTCCCCGGCATCTCTCCCTCCCTCCAGTCAGCAGTGTTTTTCGCGTATTTTGACATCCAGCCTAAGAACTGTAAGTTGGGTCGCCGGCGCTAGGGTCTGAGGCTCTGGGGCTCCCCCTTCCCCCTCCTGGGGAAGGGGGAGGTGTGTAGATGGCTGCGCGGTGATGTGATGACGTCATACTAGTTTACTAATTTTGTTTGGGGAGTTCTGTCCACTCATTCGGCTTTTGGTAGCAATATTTTCACCAGCATAGTGGGTTTGTTTTGGGGCGCCTACCTTTCTGAGTGCTTGCCCCAGTCGATGGCAGACATAGAATGCTCCCAACCACAGGGGGTTTCTATAGGCCATTGCTCCTCGTGCCTCTCTGATTAGGGCCAGGTTCTGGCTCATCCCCGCTAGGCAAGAAATTCAAGCACATTGACTTGGTGACTGAAAGTTATACATATCCATTCAGCCTGGATAGCTCCGAGGAGCCTCCAGGACTAGCCCAGAAAATGACATTTCATTACACTCAACGCTGTTTTTTTTTTTTTTATTACTGTCGTCATTGCAAATTTATATTATGCCGTCATTTATGTAATTAAAGTATTTTCTATAGAATGAAAATTCAACCAGCTGGTTGAGTGATCCAAGTAGATAGGAATAGAAGGAGATAAAGTTCTGAGCTAATATTCACAAATAAGATGCAGAATATTTTTTTTATATTTTTATTAAGTTTGAGGCTCTGCAAAAGACTGCAAAATTATGTTACAGTAATCAAAACTTTGTTTTCAGGCGGTCCAAGATGAAAAGAAGAGATTTGACAAACTAAGGATCAGATTTAGTCAGATAGTTTCAAGGCATCTCAATAATCTCTTCATTCACTTGGTAAGTTAATCTTACATTATATTAAAATATTTCTGATGTAAAATGCAGTTTTTAACCCCAGGAATTGTCACCTATTCAATTGAAATTAGTCATGATTCATTTGCTAAAGAATATTATTGAAATCTAAGTACAGGCCCTTTAGAGTGGACTCTCATTTGAATCATCGTTGACAAAAGAAGAATAGTTCCTTGTGAATTTTGCCATTTTATACTAAACTCCTGGGCTGGCCCTCAGTTGCTTATCAGTGTTATGGTTCTGGTACCATAGAGACAACCACAAAACTATCAGGCCTCTGGACTTGCACTGACCTACCACTGAACACAAGGACCAGAACCCCGGGTGCTCATAGAGGTGAGAGAAGCGGAGGTGATCTAAGATCAACCTCTGAACCAAATAAAGCTGACCCATAGATGAAGCAAAACAACCACTGTGCCAATCCCTGTGGTGCAGTGGTAAAACACTTGCCTGGTACTTTGCGAGCACTTTGGCATGGGTTCGTATTCTGGCCAGAGAGGATTGACTTGGCGCTCATCCTTAACTGTACGCCTCTGTTCACCCAGCAGTGAATGGGGTACTTGGTTGTTAAATAATTTGGCGGGTCATATTTTGAGGAAAATGAGATGTATTGTTCATTTTGTCCTGGAAATCTTCCTCTATCTCCAGCCTTTGTTCTTTTTGGCCAAGAATAAGTCCTCGGTTTTTAGTAGGGGTCATTTGGTGTTGCATTATGCTCTGTCTTTTGGCCACGGTGCAGCATTATTAATGTATTAATCACACATCTCAGGCTTTTTGCTCTTTTTGTTAATCCTGTTTATTTTGCATCTTGTTCCAAGGCCTGGTTTTCTTGGGTTACTGGGCTAGTGGGTCATCTCGGCTAGCCTGATGTATATCTACATACATATGATGTGCTTAAGGTCACCTCAAAGAGGCTGGAAAATGAAACTCCGCAGGGAGGAATACTAAGCCCCTTCCTCTTCAACTGTCACATGGAACAATTCATGAAGCTCAAGTTACCAAAAGCCAAACTGCTAAACTTTGCAGACGACTTTGTGGTCATCATCAATGGCAAAGGTGCCAGGAACCATGCACAACAATGCCTAGATATTATCAGCAGGGAAGTGGAATGCATAGCAGTGAAAATAAACAGCAATAAAACTAAAGCAATGGCCGTTAAAATGAGAACTCAAGACATCATACTCGCAATACAAGGACATGAAATTGAATTGGTTACCTCGTTTCAATACCTAGGAGTCGTAATAGACAGCCAGTTGAAATTCACTCAAGAAATTGAATATCTTCGACAACTTTGTAAAGCCAGAAACTCAAGCTTTGTGCTCCCTGACAAGTCTTAGAAATGGTGCATCTCTACCAGTACTCAAAATGTACTTCGTTCAAGCAGTTAGGTCACTCATTGACTATGCTGCTCCTGCTCTTACATCCCTCAGTGATAACCAATGGGAGAAACTGGAAGTGTCTCAAAAGGATGCTCTCAGAACAATGCTGGGAGCACCTATATGGATGCGTCAAGAGAATCTAAGAATGGAAACCAACTTACCAGCATTAGAAAACAGGATCAAACAAAGGATAGCCACCATAACAGCAAAACTTGTTGGAACCACCGCCAGACTGTCAATCAATGATAGCATACACAGATTGCTTCAGAGAAACCTTCAATATAGAACAAGCTCATGGATGGATAATCTGGTCAAGATTCTAGAGAAAGTGGACATGAAATGGACCATTAAAAACAAAGAGGAAGATAGGCCATATCAACACTTTCGGCAGCCTCCTCCATGGGAAGAATCGAGTCTAAAGATAATCATTGAAGGATTACCAGTTTAAAAATCAGCTTGTGACTCGCAGAGGCTCAAAGCGGTCATAGAACAACAAATGGAAACCATCTCAAGACTTACAATGACTTACATCTTCACAGACTGATCAGTTGATCAAGAAAGAGGTTCTGCTGGGGCAGCAGTTTACACTAACTACCATGAAGCTTACTGGAGCATAAATAGTGGGTGCTCAACATTGCAAACAGAATTATATGCCTTGAAAGAGGCCATAAACTATACAATTGAGAATAATTTACATGATGTCATCATCCTTACCGACTCTAAATCTTTGCTCCAGGCATTGCTATTCAGTCGGCACAGAGACAGTATACAACTCTTCACAGAAATCCAACATATAGGAAAAGAAGCTCATAATCTAGGACTGTCATTCACCCTAAATTGGATACCAAGTCACATTGGCATAGATGGTAATAAAAAGGCAGACTCACTAGCAAAAACTGCCACTGCTCTACCTGTTGTACAGGTTCAAATACTTCAAAGTTTTTCACAGATTAAGGAGCAAATCAAGAAGAAAATACACCCAACTATCAAAAGTCGCCACAGAGCCAAAGTAGCGAAAAGAAGATCCACTTCGATATGGTACGAGCAAGCCACTGAGTACTACTCTTTCAAGCTTTACAAAAAGATATCCAGAGACATTGCAGTAGCCATACACAGACTCAGACTTGGTTACAAATGCTGCTGGGAGGTAATAAACCCAATAGTTAAAGAGTGTCATATCTGTGTAACAGAAGCAGAGGCGCCACTATTGGACTACTTACTGGAATATGAAGCTACTGAAGGCCTGCGCATCAAACTCAACATTAATTCAACAACAGCAGCTGCATTAGATACACATCCCACAGCGACTACAATGATTAGAAAAGTCGTTGAGGAATGGGACTCACTAGTGAGTATTCTGCATCTACATATGCCACCAAGATAATGTTATTAAAACAAGACTAAAACCAGTGCACTAAAACAGATGCGAAACAAAAAACTGGGAAAAAGGAGGAATTCCCACCTCCATTGAAAACTTTGACCCAAATATCACAGTAACAAGGTTATGTTAATAACCGAACTCAATTACGGGCTCACCATAGCCTGTGCTACATGGACATTTCATTCTTAGTAGCTAAATGTAAAACAACAACAACAACATGTGCTCAGGTATGCTATTACTGTTTTCTTTTCTAATATGTCTACAGATAATAATTAGGCTCAAGTTTACTGGTGTTACAGTGTGTTGTCTGCACGGTACTGTTTGGATATTCCTCGTCCTCACCAGGCCTGTGTGGCAGTGGGGCACCCTTCCAGGTGCCAAGTTTTTTTTTTTTTTACCCGTGCCCTGAATTTCTGCCCTTCTCAACCCACTGGCCAGCCCTCCATTTTTGTGTCCTTCTTTGCTTAAAACCAGTTTTCTTCTCTGGGGGCATCGTTGCAAGAAATGCTGTGGTTAGCTACTGAGTGCCAGGTGAGAAGTCAAACATTGAATGTATTGATATTCTCTTATCTGGGAAGCCTCGGTAGCTCCCCAAGATATATAGCTTGCTTTGCTTCACTCATACTTTCTGGGTTGTTTTACTTGATTATGAGGTTGATCTTAGATCCCCCCTGCTGCTCTTGTAAAAGCACACCCAGTTCTGGTCCCGGTGTTCCGTAGCAGTAAACAAGTTTTGTGGTTATCAGTGGTACCAGAGCCACAACACTGGGAAGCTACTGAGGGCACCTAGTAAAGAGCATTTCATTACGTTCAATGCTGGAGTTTTATAAATCAAATGATAGAAAATACCTATGTGTCTTTATGTACCAAAATCAATTTAAAGGAAAAGTCATTTTTTAGTAATTTGTAAATTTGTATTCTTCTAAATCTTTGGACACTAAATTTGGTACAGCAAATGGCCTAGATAACTTCACCAAGAGCTTTGTTATTTTTGCTGCAATTGATCACAGCAATCTTACTGAATATCCAGATTTTTGGTAGACCAGGTTCCATTCAAGTAGGAGTCACTATACTGTACTTTATTGTAGACAACAGATACAGTACAGAAATTTTGTTTTTAAGGGTAATGACCCTGGAGAAACACTGAGCCTGCATGCTGAGCAACTTACGCTGCCTCGCCACGGAAGTATCCATACTGAGCTGCGTCCATACATGCCACTTATGCATTGGGTTCGAGCTCTTGACCATCGGGCCTATCAACATCTCAATAAAACTTACGCCACTTCCATCAGCAAGCTTTATGAACGCGATATCAGACTTTTCTTTGAAGAGGCAAGACAACGCATATCTGGTGGTAGGAGGTGTGAGTAAAGTTTACTGAAGTGCCAGTTAAAGCATTAAACTATTATTACATTGACAAACTGATAATATATATAATTATTTCATAAGGGATGTTTCTGTTATCATCCTAGCTGGTACTTTAATTTAGCGCTCTCTTATTTGTTTGCAGTACGTGGAAGTGGATCAAGTCAGGATATTGCTAGCATGGCAGGTGTAGCAGGAAAGCTCACCTCCCAAATCAAGCATGGAGCACAAACCCTGGGAACACGCACTAACACTGGGGCACTACTGGGTGTTGATCGTGATCAGTGGGGCTCAGAGGTAATTATGCTTTCTGTTAGGAAATTTTTACAATTTTTCCAAGAAATTGTTTTTATACTTTATCTCAATCCTCCGTATTTCTTGCTGATTCGTTAAGCCTCAGTCTGGTGCTATATTTTCACGCAGCTACCCTAGGTTAAAGTTTAAACAAAAAAGTTTTGTAGAGATAAGAGTGCAAAACATTCTCTTTACTATAGTGTCCATCTGTGTGTGTGGGGTTATGTCAAATGCCTTATTTAGGTCCAGATTGATACTGTCACCCCTATCATCTCTTCCTGTATGATCTCTGGTTCTGTCATGAAAGGCAATGCTCATATCATTCTTTAAATAGATGATCCTGAGCACATCACATGCTCAAACACAATATAACAAACATTGTATTGCTCTGCCTCCTCCAACCCTCTCTCTTCCTTGGACTTGGACTCGATCTGCCGCCTGTTTTATTTATTAATTTTGAACTTCCGTTTTCCACCCTCATTCTTCCATCTTGTTTGGAGCCTTGTTGATTGTTAAACATAGTATTTTATTTAATTTTATTTCACTGTGGTATTTCTGGAAAATATCACTATGAAGACTATTTATTTTTATGTCACATTGACCAGTAGTAATTGGGTTGGCTGAGCTTCAAGTTCTTCAGTGGCTGATAGGTTTTTCCTTCAGTCCCAGTGACAGATATGTGTAAATGTAATCTCCTCCTTCATTCTTGACAGTAAATGAGTTGCCTGCATTCAGTTTAGGTCCTCTCTTCACTCCATCTTTGTCCTATTTGGGTATATATCATATCCTCTATCCTGCGGCTACTTTGTGCCAGTATTTCCAGCTTACAGTGGTGCCTCTTGTTCTACTGCCCTATTAAGTTAATCTGCCTTCATTCTTTGTTCCAAGGCCCTGCTCTCATAGCTCAACCTAATGCTCACCCTCATATTCATGAAAATTTGCTGCTCTTACATATTTCTTTTCTACCACATCTTGCTCAAATATTCAGGCCCTTGAATTCTGGTGCCAAATCGTGATTTTGGTGCCTGGCATCACTTAAGGTGACTCGCTCTGGGTTACTTGTGCTACATCAGATACTGGTAGGTGGCTGGGTACCTATCATGTGTGTGTGGTTCACTTCACCTCTTCAGTTCACCATGTTTACCTTTACAATGCTGTTTGTAGTACAATAGTCTAATATACTAGGATGCTACTGAGGGCTGCCCCAAGAAGGGTATTTATTATGGTTAACCTTTCCCATAGTCAGGGACAGGAAACCCCCATTAGGTTTATTGAGACCTGTCCCCTCTTACCCAATAACTACTGATAACTTTTCCTAGGATGTAGTGCCCTACAGTTTCCTAATTCCTGGGTACGTTTTACTGAACAGTGGCATCAGAAGAAGAGAAATGTGCCCAATCAGTGTCCTGCATGGGAATCATACCCAGGTTTCTTGGTTGTGAGCTGGGGATGTAGACCGATGCACTACCAGATCCATTACATTATATTCAGCATTTTATTTTTTATTTATCAGCGTTAGTCTATTTTCACATTTAAATAATGATTTGTACAAATATGTAAAATTGGCATTAGTAATGCACGAATTGATTATAATTTTACAGGTAGGTAATATTCTTACAAAGACCATAGTTGACACATTTGAGGTTTTCTGTTTACACAGCTTGATATGCAAGAGCGACAGAAATTTGACGAAATCTTTGAGCGTGTGCTGAGTGAGCTACAGCCAGTGTGTCTAGCTGAGCAGGAGTTCTGTATTGCCTTCTTCAACTTGAATGCTGCTGGAAATGAAGTCAGTGTTTGTTATTTCTATCATTATCTTTTGAAATCATGAAGACAGTGTCTGATCAAATACTACAATGAAAGAATATATCATAATTTCTGGGGGAACAAAAAATGAGCAGCACCTGCTCCTATGTTTCTACCTCTGTGATTGGCTTATTACCAAAATTGTTTTACTTCTGCACTAAATACAATCTCTGTACTGTACTGGTATAGCAAATGTTATTTTACGTACCATTATTTAGAAGTGAATAATACGCATGCACAGATGTTTTTTTCTTTAAAAATATGATAGACTTTGTATATTATAGACTACTTTTGGGATATAAAAACAAGCTTCTATAATACCAAAAGATTTTATTTTTATAGGAAGGAAGATAAACATTTTGAAACAATTATTTAACAGTACAGTACTCCATAATTAGGGTTTCCTTTGTCGGGTTACAGTACCCCTTTTATTTTGTAGTTCTTATCTACACCCTTATTGAAGTAAGGGCGTAGAGGTAGAACATTTGGTTGACAGAGCCCGGGTGGATGGGGGGAATTGTGTGAAACCCCGATTGGGCTTCGGAGACGCTTCGGAACCCTAGTGAGGGCAGTAGCACTCCAGGTTGCAATTCTTTTTAACCATGTCGTGGTACAGTTGACTAAGGCACAGCTGGGAACATCCCACATGTAGGTTCGAACCCTCATCACGGACCTTATGGATTTGTTCTATTATAACCATGCTGCATTTACAGTATTTGTATAAATGCCAGGTGATAATAACTATAACTATAGTCAACATCATAATAACTGCAGTATCCCGGGTGTCATTTTTATGATAACAACCCGCACTCTTTTTATAGGCTAAACTATAGTACAGTACTGTATATGTTTCACAGTAAAAAAATAAAATAGAGTTCTTTAGTTTTATTTAGAATTTTTCTTTCATTATTTCTTTTCAGGTTTTATGTTTAAACAATAGAATATAAAACTAAATACAGAACATGTCCTTGTATCTGACACACAGAGGGCACCATCATCAGTAGCAAGCACCCCAGGGTCTAGTGGAAGTGAAGAGAGCAGTGGATCCGCAGGGACCTCGTCTGGTACCGGGGCAACGGGAACGCCAGGATCGGGACATGCTCGGCCATTTAACAGAGAAGTGCGATCTATGATGGCAGCACTTTTTACCACTCTTGAACAACAGCTTGCTTCATTCATTAACACTTATGACCGTGCTGATTCATAGTAAGTTTTATTTCACTTGTAATGTGTAAATGATAAAAACATATTTTTTGATATTCCTAGAGTGAGGTAACCAGTGTGAGAAATGCTATGCAAATCAAGGGTCCCAAATTGTTGAATGGTCTTCCAGATGTGATTAAAAACTACATCTCCCAACAAGTTGGAAAGAAACTAAGAAATATCTATTTATCCTGTTACACGCTTCATTCAAATTTCCTCATCCAAAAAAATAATTGTTGTGTTTTACTGTGCTATTGTTAAAAATTTTGTAGTATCATTGTTTCCCAATATTGCTTAACTGTTTCCTCCTGATTGATGCCCTCCCTTCCCATTAAAGTAGGATATAAGATAATGGTAGTAATGCTAAGGATGGTTTCTACATATATTCCCCGACCGTCCAAGTGGTTGAACACCATTCCTGCCTCCCGTCCCATCCCAAATCCTTATCCTGACCCCTTCCAAGTGCTATATAGTCGTAATGGCTTGGCGCTTTCCCCCTGATAGTTCCCTCCTTCCTTCCTGTTAAGTGTTTGAATTTTGATACAAAGTTTTATTCCAGCTGTTGTCTGTACATCTATGTGCGTCTGAGTGAGCACGTATTAACTGCTGAGGATACTGGTTCTTTCTTGAGTACAACATTTGGTTCATGTTTGGTGCAAGCAAAACGCAACTTTGACCGCTTCATGAATTCACAAATTCAGTCAATACAGGAATGTCGTATTGCAAGGAAAAAGTGTGGCATCATTCCCTTTATTACTAATTTTGAGGTGAGAAAGGTTTACATATATGTTTTATCTATATTTTGAACTATTGTACCACCTGTTGTTTTAGATTGTGATATGAATATTATAGATATTTTGTGACACCTTTGCTTATATTTCTTAAAATATTTTGTTTAGAACATTTATCTTCAATATATGTAAATAAAATGTAAGTCATGGAACAAGATAAAAAGCTAGCCATATAAATACAGTGTACTGTTATATACTCTGTAAAAGTAAAATGCTAAATTTTGAATTATGGAATTGCTTTCTATAGGCAATGCAAGGGTAGTATGGTAGATGATTATCTACAAGTAACTACTGTTGTATGACAAAGGGTACCTTCATGTACCGGGTGATGAGTATTGAACGAATTAAACATGAGAAAGAGAATTTCATCCAACCTCCTGGATTTCATCCACCTCTGCTTTCTGACTCTTGTTTTTTTTGCTTTCTGGTTAGAAATCACGATGGTCAAGCTGAATTAATCATCATAGAGCTAAGTGAGCTCATAGTGGTTTGGCACCACTGTAGACTAAGGCTCACCTTAGTCCTAGCACCTTACACGGCACCTTAGTAAATGGCTGGGTTAACCACAAGTACCTGGGGCAGCTTCAAGTGCTCATGAACCTTACCTGGTTGATGGGGTTCTGGGAGTTCTTCTACTCCCCAAGCCCGGCCTGGAGCCAGACTTGACTTGTGAGAGTTTGGTCCACCAGGCTTTGCTCGGAGCGGCCCGCAGGCCCACATACCCACCACAGCCCGGATGGTCCGGCACTCCTTGAAGGAAACAATCTAACCTTGCTTAACTCTAAAAGCCAGAGTCATCATTATGGTCGTATTTCTGAGAGGCTACTCAATTTGGAGACGTGACAGAAAAATTAGGAAATTGTGAAGATGGTGGTGCGCTGCTGAAAGAACACCTAGAGGTACAATAATTAATAATTGACAACTCATGAGAAGTTGACATAATGGCACTGGAGATCTGTATTCTGGATATTAAACTGACAATGATTAATGCTACAGTCCACCAGCAAGCAACACATGGACGAAGGAGGAGCTGGATGACAAACGAGAGGGCCTCATAATGATCATAAGAGAGATTATAGTAAAAGTAGATAGAGAAAAATTACAATTGTTGGTTGTTGAGTTCAACTTGAAATCAATAAACAGGGAGTCCTATGAAACAAGAAATGAGGACTTTGGGACCTGGCAGATACATAATCCTCATCCTGGAGACATTCATGTATCAATATCATTATGTGTACACATAGTAAATACTGGAAGGTCAAGTCCTAATGAAATTATAACATACTGTAGTGAGAGGTATGGTAGAAAATTAAAATAAATTTAATAAAATGTTGGGGTGCCATGAGCATGTTTTGAGAACACATAGATAAATATCGATGGTCCATAGCTCAACCTCCTACCAACAAATATAAGAAATATTGCTTGAATAACAGTAGAAGCCTTCAAGGATAAGTTAAACAAATTTTCTATTAAAGTTGCAAGATCAACCTGGCTATATGGCCCTGTGATGTCCATCAGCTTCTCTGGATGTGTTTTGGCTTTGCATTTGTGCATGTCTGATGCTGCTTCCCTCAGGAAGCAGCATCAGACATGCTGCTACTGCTTGCTGCTTCCATGAGTCAGCCTTGTCCATCTTCTCCAGTTCTGAAAAGTCTGCCCTCTCTGCTGGCGTGATTAAGTCCAGGAAGCTACATGAGGGGCCTCCTAGAAATCAAATATTAAAATGCACTTTTCTGGTTGGCCCTCAGTAGCTTCCTGTCTCTGCTCTATTCCCTTCTTTCCAATGGGGATTTGGGGTTTGGTTCAGAGGTGGGTGGGGACAGGGGCTCATGAGTGAGGTGGTGTGCTGTCTAAGTGACCTGTGCCACCATCTGGCGGTGGTCAGGCACATCACCATTAGGGTATTTACCCTACAGCAATGATCATTTGCCTTATTTTCCCTGGGGGTACCTTACTTCTTTTCTGTCAAGCTTTCCTCAGTTTTGGGTTGATCTCTGATCCCCAAGCTCCATTCATTCTGTAAAGCAAGTTGGTGTCTGATCCTGATGTCTGGTAGGCAAGGATGGATCTCTGAGTCCTGGTGTGAAGAGCTACTAAGGGGCCCACCAGATAAGGGAATATCTTCAAATTTGATGTTTCATTTTTTATTAATAGGTGCAAAAACTATACCACATCTTTATAGTCAAACTAGGGATCTGGTATATATTGTAAATGATTAGTTCACATTTCTATATCCATGTGCATGTGTATGTATATTCTTGATATAAATACTGTAATCATTTGATTTTTGACATTGAAATTTTAATGTAATATTTTCAGGAATTTGCAAAAACAGCAGAAAGTGTCTTTAAAAAGAGTGATCGTCGAGCAGACTTAGACAAGTGGTATATTCGACTGGTGTTGGCAATGTTTGAATATATTCCAAGGGTTGCTATTGAGCATCAGAGAACTCCACCGGAAGTGATAAAAATGGGTGCGTATATCATATCTTCCTGCAGGTGAAATCAAATACACAAATAATGCAGTTAAAGAATATGAAATTATTATACCTTGTTCGTCCATTTGTTGATTTATGAAACTATAAATTGTAGAAAATGGCATCAAAGGTAAAGGCACAGATGTTCCTCATTATTCACAAGATTCTGTTCTTTTAAAGTTTTTGTAAAGTCTAATGTATGCATGTCAGTCTTAACCCCCAACACATAGCTTTTGTCCAATCTTTCTTTTCCCTGACTACCTCTGTATACAACATCATCAATTAGTACAAGGCAGACAGGTTATTGAATGTTGACCAAACCACACACTAGAAAGTGAAGGGACGACGACGTTTCGGTCCGTCCTGGACCATTCTCAAGTCGATTGTGAGAATTCACAATCGACTTGAGAATGGTCCAGGACGGACCGAAACATCGTCGTCCCTTCACTTTCTAGTGTGTGATTTGGTCAACATATTTCAACCACGTTATTGTGACTCCTCATCTGCACAGGTTATTGAATGGTAAAAAAAGCACTTGGAGCAACCCTGCACAGGTGAAGTGTATCACCCTTGCCGGAGTGTCAGTTCTCACTGTGGGGTAAACTGCCTGTGACAGGACATCCACTTAACTGTGCTGGATATTGGTTATGTCTCCTCTCTAGATATTGGCAACGAGAGAGAGAGAGAGCAGGCAGGTTTATAAATTTTGTAGATATTTGCTAGCACATTTCAGGTTGCTATAAGGAGTTGGCAGTTTGATTTGAGGGAGAAGGGTTCATAGACACCACCAGGTTCATTATTGCATCTATTTGTTTAAGACTTAATTCTACACACATGGTTGGGGTTTTCTCTTTCTCGATGAAGCATCATACAAAATTAATCACAGGGACATGTATTAGTCACTGAATAGTACTCGGCACTCTCCAGGGGCAGCCTGTCATAATTTAACACTGATGACTTTATTCACTATACTGCTCACTTTCACTTCTGTGATTACAAAAGATTACTGGAGTTCCAGTCAGGATACTTGGGTATTGAATTTTGTATGCCTAACACATAATTATCTCAGTGGTGTAATTAACAGACACACATGTTATACTCAGTGGTACTAGTGAGAATACTGTACCTGACTCGGTACTTGGTTCAATGAGGTTGAGTAAGACTGTCGTGAAGTCTCCAACACTCTGCCTCTACCTGTCCAGGTGCTGGTAGGCAAATTTAAATATGTTATGCTACATGGGCAAACCACGAATATGAGAGAATGTTATGCAAAATTAACCAGTACATACGTAAGCCTTTCATACTCACAACCACACGTATCCTCTCAAAATATATATATATTTTTTTGCCAGAGAACTATCATGTACTGCACCAGCTGATGTTCCAGCTCAAGCTTCCAGGGATGGAAACACAGAAGAGAGAAGCTAAGCAGCGTTATCAAGAAGCACTTGCTGCATACGTTACACAGTATTTTGGCAGACCTCTTGAGAAGCTCAATGTATGTTGGAGAGCAATGTTCCTACAATATTTGCCTCAGTTAGCTTTCATTTGAAATAATGCTTTTTAAATTAATTTAAATTGCTGTACCGGTAATTATGAGTGATCAGTGATTGGTGAAATATATATACTGATGATTTCCATTGCCTACAGCTATTCTTTGATGGAGTGACAGCCAAGGTTGCCAGTGGAGTTAAGGAGTCAGAAGTTGGCTATCAATTGGCATTCAGTAAACAAGAACTAAGAAAAGTTATCAAGTGAGTTAAAATATATAGTAAACCTCTACATTAACTAATTTATCTTGAACCCCAGTTTTCCTAGCTCTCATGCTTTATACTTCCAATGGTAAGATCCCTTCTGGTCCTCATGGACAAGGTTATAACAGTCAAGGCACGGTGACCGTCTAGCATGGCACAACAGGGATCTTAAACATCTCGGTTGGATCAGTCTGGTGCTCGGGCAGCATGACATGGACCGACAAATAGTGCTCTCACTTACCTCCAGTTGGCCCTGTTGGCCACTGCTTCTGACTGCCACCAGGTGGCAGCCTCACCAACACTGGGTTTCCTACCTTAACCCTTGTACTGCACCAGTCGACATATTAAGGGGTGTGCTGGTGCGCCAGCCGACATGTGATTATGTTAGTATATCATAAGATTAGAAACTCCCATGCATACAAGGCGGACTCGTATTTGCTTGATCAGGCCTCCAGTAACTATCTTGCATCTTGAAAAAACATCCCGAGTCTCTCACTTCCCTTCCATGGGGTTAGTAACGTAGCCTAGATTACTAAAGCCTGCAAAACATTCCTAAGTCATGGCCTTAGGAATATGTAGGGCAGTCATACTATGAGCCACTGTAATTTTAACAACATCAAGTGAGTGAATACCATTATATATTTTAGGCAAAATGTGTGCTATGTCCAATTACAGTGCAGTACCTCAAAAATTTAAAACTCGATACACACATGTTACATTATGACCAAAACCCTGCAATAAATAGTGGCCTCATAAAATTTACAAATACTGTACCTACTAAGTAACCACTGTAATCTGATCCATTTTATTTTTTTATAAATAAAATATTATTGTTATTATTATTATTATTATTATTATTATTATTATTATTATTATTACACAGAGGAAATCACATTAACATGAATTATCAATGTGCATGGTAGAGCGACTAGAGCAATGTGACTAGAGCGTCCATAGCATAGGTTCGAACCCTCATCACGGCTCCTGTGGATTTGTTCATACTAGTATTATTATTATTATTATTATTATTATTATTATTATTATTATTATTATTATTATTATTATTATTATTAGTTTCAGCAAGATAGCCAGACCACCCTGTTGAATAATAACTAATATCTTTGCACACTTTCCAATTTGGTAGAGAATATCCTGGAAAAGAGGTGAAGCGAGGATTGGAGCAGCTGTACAAGAAGGTGGAGAAGCACCTTTCCGAGGAGGGAAACTTACTTCAGGCAAGTTTTCTTACGTTGTTTTAAAACACAACCTCACTATTCATAGCATTTTCAGTTCTTATTTAACTGCCTTTTCTGTGGGGGAGCCCCTTCGGCTCCCCAGAGCTTACTGGCCTGATATGTATGTATTAGACTGTGGCATTAGTCGATGGAGTTCTTGTCCACCGGGAACCAGACCCAGAACCTTTTCTGGCTCTGGATGTCTTTACATCTTTTCCTGTTTACTAATGTGCTTCTTGAGATATGGGCACCATACAACTGCTGAAAACTCCAATTTTGGTCTCACAAAAGTCATGAACAATTTCTTGAATTTTTTGCCGTCCTTGTACTTAAAAACAATTCAGAAGTTTGGAAGTGTTGCATAGACTCCTTGCACAATGTTCTTTATGTGGTCGTCAGGTAACAATTTTCTATCCAGAACCACCCCTAGATCTTTGTGTGGCTAATTTTCTCCTATACCACATTCATTCTATAATGTCATAATGTGGCATTTATTCACATTAAATTCCATTTGCCAAGTTTTACTCCTTAACACTTATTTTGTCTAGGTCTTCTTGGTCTTCTTGAAGGGAATGGCATTCATCTAAGTTTCTTATCTTTCCTAGTAGCTTAGTATCATCCACAAACATGTTTATATAATTCTGTATTCCTTCTGGAAGATTATTTATATAGACAATGAACATTACTGGTGCTAGAATTGAACCCCTGTTGTACTGCACCAGTATCATTTCTCCAATCTGATATATTGCCTCTGATTAGTGCTTTCATTTTTCTGTCAGAAAATTTTTGATCCATGTCAAAACACTCCCTTACCTTGAGGTTACCTTGAGGTGCTTCTGGGGCTTAGTGTCCCCGCGGCCCGGTCGTCGACCAGGCCTCCTGGTTGCTGGACTGATCAACCAGGCCTCCTGGTTGCTGGACTGATCAACCAGGCTGTTAGACGCGGCTGCTCGCAGCCTGACATATGAGTCACAGCCTGGTTGATCAGGTATCCTTTAGAGGTGCTTATCCAGTTCTCTCTTGAACACTGTGAGGGGTCGGCCAGTTATGCCCCTTATGTGTAGTGGAAGCGTGTTGTACAGTCTCGGGCCTCTGATGTTGATAGAGTTCTCTCTCAGAGTACCTGTTGCACCTCTGCTTTTCAACGGGGGTATTCTGCATATCCTGCCATGTCTTCTGGTCTCATGTGATGTTATTTCTGTGTGCAGGTTTGGGACCAGCCCCTCAATTATTTTCCACGTGTAAATTATTATGTATCTCTCCCGCCTGCGCTCAAAGGAGTACAGATTTAGGCTCTTTAGTCGGTCCCAGTAATTTAGATGTTTTACTGAGTGGATTCTAGCAGTAAAGGATCTCTGCACGCTCTCCAGGTCAGCAATTTCTCCAGCTTTGAAAGGGGCTGTCATTGTGCAGCAGTACTCCACTCTAGAGAGCACAAGCGTTTTGAAAAGTATCATCATCGGTATAGCATCTCTAGTGTGAAAAGTTCTTGTTATCCAACCTGTCCTTTTTCTTGCAGTTGTGACGGCTACTTTATTGTGTTCTTTAAAGGTAAGGTCTTCCGACAAGAGTACACCCAGATCCTTTACATTGCCTTTTCGTTCCTTGTTATGATTTGCCTGAGTTTTGTACGTGGTTTCCGTTTTTATATTTTTCATTTTTTCCGTAGCGCATGAGCTGGAACTTATCCTGGTTAAACACCATATTATTTTCTGTAGCCCTTAAAAAGACCTGATCTACATCTGATTGGAGGTTTGCCGTGTCCTCTATGTTGCCAACTCTCATGAAATCCTAGTGTCATCTGCAAAGGATGATACAGTGCTATAGGTTGTGTTCTTGTTTATGTCCGATACGAGGATGAGAAAAAGTACTGGAGCAAGCACAGTACCCTGGGGGACTGAGCTCTTCACGGTTGATGGGCTGGATTTTATTTTGTTGACTATTACACGTTGGGTTCTGTTAGTCAGGAAATTGTAGATCCATCTGTCTATTTTCCCGGTAATTCCTTTTGAACGCATTTTATATGCAATAACACCATGGTCACATTTATCAAAAGCTTTTGCGAAATCTGTGTAAATTACATCAGCGTTGTGTTTGTCTTCCATAGCATCTAATGCCATATCATAGTGGTCCAGCAACTGCGACAGGCAAAGCGCCTTGTTCTGAAACCATGTTGTCCGGGGTTATGGAGATGCTGTGATTCCATGTATTTTGTGATCTTACTTCTTAGCACTCAAAAATTTTTATGATGTGCGATGTTAGTGCTATCGGTTTGTAATTTTTTGCCTCTGCCTTATTTCCTCCTTTATGGAGTGGTGCTCCCTGTGACCCGTTTAGTATATTCCAGTTTCCAGAACAGTGTTTTATGTGGAACTCTGTCGAAAGCCTTTTTAAGGTCCAAATAAATGCAGTCAACTCGGACATCTTTCCTGTAAAATCTCTGTGGCTCTGTCATATAAACTAAATAGATTTGTTACACAGGATCTTCCTGTTGGAAAGCATTCCATTTGTTATTACAGTACATGTATATCATTTCTCTCCAAGTGTTCTACTCATTTGGTTTCAATTATTTTTTGTAATGTTTTGACTACTACACTTGTGAATGATACAGGTCTATAGTTAAGAGGATGTTTGCATTTTTGTAGATTGGAATGTGGTTGCGTTTTTCCATATATCTGCCAAGGTTCATGTACACAAAGGTGACAGAAAAATGAATTGAAGTGGAATGTTGAGCTCAATGTGCGTGTATGTATACGTACGTACACATTTGTTAATTTTATAGGCTTATTGATTGGGATATGGTAAACTGTCACCAAGATGTGCCGACATACAGTAATTATTCTATTCTTTGTTTGATAGGTTGTGTGGCGTGCCATGCAAGAGGAGTTCATCCGGCAGTACAAGCTGATAGAAGATCTTATTCACCGCTGCTATCCGGGAGCTATGATCAACCTTGAGTTTTCTATTGATGATATTCTAAACTACTTTTCAGACATAGCACAATCCCATTAATTTTATATCTTCATTAATTATTGATGTATGGTACTGTATATATTTATATATTTTAAATACTGCCTTATATTTGCTATATCAGGTACTTTAAGCAGGCGATGAGTCACAATAACGTGGCTTAAGTATGTTGACCAGACCACACACTAGAAGGTGAAGGGACGACGACTTTTTGGTCCGTCCTGGACCATTCTCAAGTCGATTGAGAATGGTCCTAATGGTACTATTTGTACTATCAAGTCGACAATTGACTTGAGAATGGTCCAGGACGGACCGAAACGTCGTCATCCCTTCACCTTCTAGTGTGTGGTCTGGTCATCAGGTACTTTAATTTAAGAGAGCAGGAAAATTATTTGCTGTGAAAATATAAATACAGTATAAAAATAGGCTACTTTGTACTGGAAAATTACAATACAGATGTCGTTTTCTTTGGATAGACAGTTACTCTCACAGGTTTTTATACTATTAAAGCTCCAAAGTGCTCAGTGATTTGGACTATCAATTCACTTGGTAACAAATTTATTGTTCTCATATTCATTGTATAAATGCAGCCAGTTCTGATAATGTGTACAAGTGTGATTCAGTGGAAAATCATAGACAACTGATATATTAATGCATCTAAGAAGCGCATGTCTTTGGGTGTAGTATGTACTAAAATTTGCAGTACATATAGTACATAGGCCTTGTTAGGTGTTATACTTAGGTTTTGTTCATATTAGACATTGGTTTGGTTAGGTGTATTTTAACTCTTTGCATCAATGTCAGAGGTATTATCAATATTTATTAGTATAGTATAAAATGCTTATCAGAAAAGAGGCTCGGAAATCACCTGGCGAGTGCTCAAGATTTGCTTAAGCAATGTTTGTATGTAAAGTTTATGGCTGCATTTTCTTCAGAATTATGAACAGTATAATACTGTATTATGATGATTCCAGTTGTTGGTGATAGAAGGCCTGAAATTGAATTGAAATTGAAATAAGTTTATTGAGGTAAAATACACACAAAGGGATGAGGTAGCTCAAGCTATTCTCACCCCGTTCAGTACATCCTGTTAATACATACATAGACACACATCACAAACAATAAACATATTACTGAACATTCTGAGAGATAAATATATACATTCCTCCTTTACACAAGTGAGAAGGCCTGTACTTAGGCTTCTTGAGGTCATCCTGGTCCAACTACCAACCTTCCCCAGGATGCCTAGCTTCTGGGTATCTATTGACTGTTAGGCAACAGGGACTCCGAGAGAGAACTATATCAACATCAGAGGCCCGAGACTGTTCAACACGCTTCCGCTACACATAAGGGACATAACTGGCCGACCCCTCACAGTGTTCAAGAGAGAACTATCAACATCAGAGGCCCGAGACTGTTCAACACGCTTCCGCTACACATAAGGGACATAACTGGCCGACCCCTCACAGTGTTCAAGAGAGAACTGGATAAGCACCTCCAAAGGATACCTGATCAACCAGGCTGTGACTCATACGTCAGGCTGCGAGCAGCCGCGTCCAACAGCCTGGTTGATCAGTCTGGCAACCAGGAGACCTGGTCGACAACCGGGCCGCGGGGACGCTAAGCCCCGGAAGCACCTCAAGGTAACCTCAAGGTAGGTGAAAGGAAGCTTGCTGATCCATTTCTTCTCTTCCCAGGGATTGAACCCGGGTCCCTCGGTTGGGAACTGGGGAGGCCGAGCTGCAGTTTCAGGAAATTTTCAGGTTGAGCTAAAAATTAAAATGGCAACTGTCTACAATGAAGTTGATGTACTGTAGCATTGATGTTTTGGTCATCAAATACCTGAAATGAAGGTAAAAAGGTGTTGCAGGTCACTAATTCTGGCTGAGTAAGCAACCTCGTATTTTTTCTCATTGATTTATGAAGATTATGATAATTTGATGTAAAATATTGTTTTTGTTGGGGTAATTTTTAAAAATTTGGTCTCATGTTATACTTTAAACTGATAATACATTTGGTGAAGGAAATGCATCATAACCAAAAGTACTTGTCACAGAAGTTACTAAGAACGTAACGACAAAATGACTTAAATGGGAAATGCAGCAAAATTTATTATAATAGAGGTAAGGAGTCATTAATTTATGCAACAATAATTCTCTGGTTTATGGTTTACTATTCAGAATAAATAGTTGTTAATTGTTATATAGAATGGTCAGTACATAAGAATACAGTAGTATGTAGGTTTCTCTTACATATCCAAGTCGCATCACTGAACACTTTACCACTATGCTTACAAATATAAACTGTACAGGTATTGTACGTGAAAAAAATAAAACAATCAAAAATATATTATAAACTGCAATAAAAGTTAAAAAATGAAATACATGTTGTTGACCTTATAAAGAGGATTTGTGAACATCTTGCCAGTGATCTGCGCACACTTGCATACGTCTCGACTCTGACATGTGCATCTGTCTTGACTTTAGCTTCTTCTGAGTGCACATGCTGTAAGTGATTGTTTATATATGTAAAGATTTTTTTTTTTTTTTTTTTGTAAATTGTGGTTTTTATATTATAAAGAAAGATTTTACTTGTTAAAATTTGAAATCTATGATGTTATACATGGGGTAGGTCAAATGTTATGGAACTTCAGCTGGAAAGTTGATCTGAAAATCTGTGGGGTTTTAATCAAATGAGCGTGTAGCATAAAGTGTAATAGCTGTTGGAGAATTATCAGTGCCTTCCATTGATTTGTTGCATTTATACACTTTACAAACTCATCATTATTTATTGATTTTTAAATACTTAATAATAAATCAACTATTCCTTATTATCAATATAACATTAACTGTATATAGTGGTCGGAAACATCCTGTCACTAATGCATTTCACCGATCACAGCTGAAGTGATCACTGAAAGTTATGCGTCATGTTCTGGGCAAATTTTGAAGGCTACAATTCATTTATGGCAGCTGGGTAGATACTCAAATATGTGGGATTTTAAAATACTGTATTCTGAATCCAGTGTTAAGAATAATGCAGAAAATCTCAAATGGGACCTGAATTGTTGTAATCTACAGTACTCTAGTCGCTGGTGGTTATCTTGAGGTTATCTTGAGATGATTTCGGGGCTTTTTAGTGTCCCCGCGGCCCGGTCCTCGACCAGGCCTCCACCCCCAGGAAGCAGCCCGTGACAGCTGACTAACACCCAGGTACCTATTTTAACTGCTAGGTAACAGGGGCATAGGATGAAAGAAACTTTGCCCATTGTTTCTCGCCGGCGCCTGGGATCGAACCCAGGACCACAGGATCACGAGTCCAGCGTGCTGTCCGCTCGGCCAACCGGCTCCCATGGTGATGGTAACTCCTCAGCTGTTGGTGATGATGGTGGTGGTGATAATGGTGATGGTGGTAACACTAACTTGTGGTGCTTAACTATTAGCTTACATACAGTGACCATGGGGAAATAATAATAATAATAATAATACAGTAATAGTAATACTAATAATAATACAGTAATAATGATAATAATATAGTAATAATAATAATAATGTAGTAATAATAATAATAATACACAGTGAAATCACATTAACGTGATATATACAAAGAACAAATCCACAGGAGCCTTGATGAGGGTTCGAACCTATGCACTGAGTGTTCCCAGGTGCGCTCTAGTCAACTATACCACGACATGGTCAAAAGAATTGCAACCTGGAGTGCTACTGTACCCAGCAGGAATCCGTGGCTTCCACTGAAGCCTAACCGGGGTTTCACACAATCACCCCCATGCACTCGGGCTCTGTCAACCAGTCGTACTACCGCTTGGCTAGAGCGTGTCTGGGGAACACTCGGCGCTTAGGTTCGAACCCTTCATATGGCTCCTGTCGATTTGGTCTTTGTATATGCTCTATCATGTTAATGTGATTTCTCTGTGTATTATTATTATTACTATTATTATTATTATTATTATTCCCCCCATGGTCACTGTAGGTAAGCTGATGGTTAAGCACCACAAGTTAGTGTTACCACCATCACCACCACCACCACCATTTGAAGTGTTACCACCACCACCAGCTGAGGTGTTACGATCACCACCACCAGCTGAGGTGTTACCATCACCACCACCAGCTGAGGTGTTACCACCACCACCACCAGCTGAGGTGTTACCACCACCAGTTAAAGTGTTACCACCACCAGTTACAGTGTTACCACCGCCAGTTACAGTGTTACCACCACCAGTTAAAGTGTTACCACCACCAGTTAAAGTGTTACCACCACCAGTTACAGTGTTACCACCACCACCAGTTAGTGTTACCACCACCACCAGTTAAAGTGTTACCACCACCAGTTAAAGTGTTACCACCGCCAGTTAAAGTGTTACCACCACCAGTTAAAGTGTTACCACCACCAGTTAAAGTGTTACCACCGCCAGTTAAAGTGTTACCACCACCAGTTAAAGTGTTACCACCACCAGTTAAAGTGTTACCACCACCAGTTACAGTGTTACCACCACCAGTTACAGTGTTACCACCACCAGTTAAAGTGTTACCACCACCAGTTACAGTGTTACCACCACCACCAGTTAGTGTTACCACCACCACCAGTTAAAGTGTTACCACCACCAGTTAAAGTGTTACCACCAGCAGTTAGTGTTACCACCGCCAGTTAAAGTGTTATCACCACCAGTTAAAGTGTTACCACCACCAGTTACAGTGTTACCACCGCCAGTTAAAGTGTTACCACCACCAGTTACAGTGTTACCACCGCCAGTTACAGTGTTACCACCACCAGTTACAGTGTTACCACCACCAGTTACAGTGTTACCACCACCAGTTACAGTGTTACCACCACCAGTTACAGTGTTACCACCACCAGTTAAAGTGTTACCACCACCAGTTACAGTGTTACCACCACCAGTTACAGTGTTACCACCGCCAGTTACAGTGTTACCACCACCTCCACCGCCAGATGTTGTAAGTAAGCCGCCACAATAAGTAAGGTGAGGGAAACAGAACTGAGAGTCTCTGTGTAAAAGAGAAGCGGCGGCGCCATGTAATTATTCACAGGTCGACGCCCCGGGGTCCCTGATCGACATTTTCCCGCCACTCGATCAAACGCGCATTGTTATTGACATTTTCCCGCCACTCGTTCAAACGCGTATTGTTATTGACATTTTCCCACCACTCGTTCAAACGCGTATTGTTATTGACATTTTCCCGCCACTCGTTCAAACGCGTATTTTTATCTACATTTTCCCGCCACTCGTTCAAACGCGTATTGTTATTGACATTTTCCCGCCACTCGTTCAAACGTGTATTGTTATTGACATTTTCCTGCCACTCGTTCAAACGTGTATTGTTATTGACATTTTCCCGCCACTCGTTCAAACGTGTATTGTTATTGACATTTTCCTGCCACTCGTTCAAACGCGTATTGTTATTGACATTTTCCCGCCACTCGTTCAAACGCGTATTTTTATCAACATTTTCCCGCCACTCGTTCAAACGCGTATTTTTATCTACATTTTCCCGCCACTCGTTCAAACGCGTATTGTTATTGACATTTTCCCGCCACTCGTTCAAACGCATATTTTTATCGACATTTTCCCATCACTCGTTTAAATGCGTATTTTTATCGGCATTTTTCCGCCACTCGTTCAAACGTGTATTTTTATACTCTGCCTCATGCCCTTATTTGTCGGCTTGCAGTATGAGTGAGACACTTGTTGGTGCAGGAATGGCTCGGGGCGTGAAGGAAATGAATTTAATTTCTTGGTTCAGTCGTAATTCACTGAAAGGAATTCAATTCAGAGTAATCTAGGTGGGGTTTTATTGCAATGATTTTATTGCATATTGCATTGCCACGTTTGATTGTGAGGATGCTGCTCATATTCATTGTCACACAAGATAGTGATGCTGCTGCTCATATTCACTGCCACACAAGATAGTGATGCTGTTGCTCATATTCACTGCCATACAAGACAGTGAGGTTTCTGCTCATACCTCCTCATGCCGAGGAATGAATACCTCAGATTCAAAAGAGAAGCAGAGAGGCATTATGTAATTGACATAGCAAGGACCTAACCAAAACTGCCTCACATCCACATCAGGAGGACAACAACAATGAAGGAATAGGTGATGAAACTGAGAAAAGAGACGGACAGGCTCACTGAGAATGACAAGGTGTGTGTGAGATTCGATAAGTGATTCCAGGAGGTCTTCACAATAGATCCTCTGGAAGGAGAAGTTCCTGAACAAAGCGAGGTTAAACCAGGCATCAGTGGAAGACTTTGAGATTACAGTAGAGAGGCAAGGGAGCATTTGCTAGAATTGGATGTGACGAAGGTGTTGGCCCAGATGGAATCTCATCATGGATACTAGCAGCAGACAATACTTGTCACACACTATGGAGTTTAATAGGTCAATGGTAAGAGGAGAACTACCAAAAAGTTTGAAGACAGCTAATGTAGTCCCGATTGACAAGACGGAGAGAGACAGGAGGCACTGAGCTACAAGCCAATGTCTCTAACTTGCATACCATACAAGGTGATGGAAAAAACTGAGAAAAACACTAATAGAACACCTGGAGAAAAGGAACTGTATAACACACTACCAACATGGGTTCAGGCGTGGTAAATCGTGCCTCGCAAGTAAGAAATAATTCTATGACCAGGCGACAAGAAAGAGAAGGGTGGGCACACGACATACTTACGGATTGCTAAAAACCATTTGACATAACTCCATTAGAGACTAGTGCATAAGTTGGAGAAGCAGGCATGAGTGACAGGGATGTTACTCCAGTGGATAAGGGAGTACCTAAGTAACAGAAGACAGCAAGTTACTGCTGTGAGGGATGAAATCTCAGCGAGGTGAGATGTCAGTAGCGGAGTTCCTGTGACCGTCGAGGCCACTAGAGACGGTGGCCCTCAGGTAAAAAAATAATGTTTAAAATCAAATGCAGATCACAATACTTAGTAAATATAGATATTAGACTGCCCATTAGGGAACCCGTACTGGGGGGGTGATTGACCCGACGGATGAGAACTGACGGGTGAGTGAACTGACGGATGAGAACTGACGGGTGAGTGAACTAACGGATGAGTGAACTGACGGATGGATGAACCGACGGGTGAGTGAACTAACGGATGAGTGAACTGACGGATGAATGAACCAACGGATGAATGAACCAACGGATGAATGAACCGACGGGTGAGTGAACTAACGGATGAGTGAACTGACGGATGAATGAACCAACGGATGAATGAACCAACGGATGAATGAACCGACGGGTGAGTGAACCAACGGATGAATGAACCGACGGGTGAGTGAACCGACGGATGAATGAACCGACGGATGAGTCTTGGATAAATATATACAATGATGATCAAGGAACAGCCACAGACAGGAGAAGAAAGACGACAACAGACATAGACAGGTAAGCCATGGACAGAGATAGGAATAGTGACGGACAGAAAGAGAACAGCTACGGAAAGAGGAAAGATTGTCACAGACAAAGAATAGCCACAGACCGGAAAAATAGTCACAGACAGGGAGAATAGTCGCAGACAGGTGAAAAGTAGTCACAGACAGAGGGAGAATAGTCACAGACAGAGGAAAAGTAGTCACAGACAGAGGAAAAGTAGTCACAGACAGAGGGAGAATAGTCAGACAGGAAGAATGGTCTCAAACAGAAGAAAGATAGTCACAGTAAAAGAACAGTCAGTGACAGAAGGGGAGAATAGCTACAGACAGATAGACAGTGGGAGAGGAGACGGAGATAGACAGTGGGAGAGGAGACGGAGATAGACAGTGGGAGAGGAGACGGAGATAGACAGTGGGAGAGGAGACGGAGATAGACAGTGGGAGAGGAGACGGAGATAGACAGTGGGAGAGGAGACGGAGATAGACAGTGGGAGAGGAGACGGAGATAGACAGTGGGAGAGGAGACGGAGATAGACAGTGGGAGAGGAGACGGAGATAGACAGTAGGAGATGCAGCAAGACTGACAGCTCCAGGTGACAGGGAGAATGATGGACAAAAAGAAGGTTAAAACATTTAATAGAGAGGACGCGGGCACAGGTGATGTTATTATCGTTCAGTAATCTAGTTTGGTCCTGTCCCCTCTCATTTCCCCCTCTCCCTCAACTCTCCCACCCCTCTCCCACTCCCCACAGCTCCCCACCTGCTCCCACGGTCCCCTAACCCACCCTAACGATGGTATTGAGTGAATTCTAGCAGTAAAAGATATTTGTACTCTCTGCAGTTCAGTGATTTCTCCAGCTTTGAATGGGGCTGTTAGTGTGCAAAATGTTCCAGCTTTGAATGGGGCTGTTAGTGTGCAAAATGTTCCAGCTTTGAATGGGGCTGTTAGTGTGCAAAATGTTCCAGCTTTGAATGGGGCTGTTAGTGTGCAAAATGTTCCAGCTTTGAATGGGGCTGTTAGTGTGCAATAATATCCCAGTAGCTGTAACTTATCTTTATCAAACATCTTGGTATTTCCTGTGGCCGTTGAAAAGCCTAATTAATACCAGAATACAGGTTTGTCGTGTCCTATATACTGTCTACTCTCTTCAAAATCCTACCAACCACTTGGGCTGGACGGTAGAGCGACGGTCTCGCTTCATGCAGGTCGGCGTTCAATTCCCTCGACCGCCCATAACGTGGTTGGGCACCATTCCTTTCCCCCCGTCCCGTCCCAAAATCTCTCTCTTCAAAATCCCAGTATCATCCAGCAGAGGATGACACTAGGTATGTATTATAGATTCTAATACATAGATTATAATACAGGTATTATAATCTGTGAACCATACGGGTATTATATATAATCTATGTCCTTGTCTGTGTCCGATATGAGAATGAGAAAAAGAACTGGAGCAAGCATGGTGCCCCGGAGGGTGGGGGGGAGGGGGGGTAGTGAAGGATGAGAGAGAGCATGAAGGGGGAACTCCACAAACAAGCCAATTAGAGGAACTCTAATTCCTCGTTAATTACAAAGGAAGCAGTAATAGACAGCAAGCCGATAAATGGGAATTACAATAAAATACGATAATTACAGGAGTCAACATGGCGTGGATTATAGGTATATATATAATATGCAAATTACACAGTTACGGAAAGGGGGGGGGGGAGAA
This sequence comes from Procambarus clarkii, assembly GCF_040958095.1. Lineage (NCBI taxonomy): Eukaryota > Metazoa > Arthropoda > Malacostraca > Decapoda > Cambaridae > Procambarus > Procambarus clarkii. The sequence goes on from NC_091228.1 coordinate 4,615,355, forward strand.
TGAGGGATATTTGGAGATCTACAAAAATAAAATAAAAATGGGTGGATCAAATAAAAAGTTATATTATGGGTTGCATTCTCTGTCATCAGTGTAACGCTGATTTTTTGTTCACGGTGTGTAGGCAGCTATTGTTGGTCTAATTATACTGGACCGGATGTAAAGGGAACAAGCTCTCAGTCAGAGAGGATCACACACACACACACACACACACAAAGCTCTACACCAAAGAGCTTTGGTCCCACAAGGCGGGACCAAAGAGCCAAAGCTCAACCCCCGCAAACACAAATAGGTGAGTACACACACACACGTGTGTGTCAGATAAATATATGTAGTAGACATAATAGAGGAAAAATAAATTGGTCAGTAAGGCGGGGTCCAAGAGCTAATAGCTCGATTCTGCAGATACAAATATTAAATATAAATAGTAAATACACCCCTTCCCCCCCCCCCATCCTGAGTGTGTTGAGTAGATAAAGATAGGATACATAAGAGATAGTTTATATAACATTGGTGGTACGCGCACAAGAGGACACAGGTGGAAACTGAGTATCCAAATGAGCCACAGAGACATTAAACAGTGATGTGGTGGAGGCTGACTCCATACTTAGCTTCCAATGTAGATATGATAGAGCCCAATAGGCTCAGGAACCTATACACCAGTGGTAGTGAAGGGTAGGGACGCTAAGGCAAGTAATAAAGGATAGAGGGGAGATAGTACAATGATTGGTGCTAGATTCACTGGCCCATGATTCTAGAATCATGCCAGAATCATGAACCATGGGCCACACTGAGCCAGAATTTGATAAAAAAAGCTGTACCCAAATTGAACCCCGAGTGTCGCCGGGGGTTGGATAGTCATAAAGCGTAGTTAATAAGTACCAAAACTAACCAATCCTTAAAACAAAAAAACGATCAATAGTGAGGTGATCCTAGCCGTCATGGATTCGAATCCAGACAGCATATAGCCTACCCTTATATTTTCTACCATCAACTCGTACAAATGTAGTCAATTAAGTAGGTGATAGATAGAAGTTGAAGTGATAGACTCGAGTCAACTAAAGGCATCTCACTAACGCGAGCCTATAACTACTACATTCCACTGAGAATGGCAGACTTAGTTGACATAAACATTAGGTGTGATAGCCTCGCTGCACGAACTTCAATTTCTATTTCTCTTTTTAAACCAGGAACATGGTATAGCCTCGTGTTTATTCTTTTATGGTTAGTGATATACGTATGGTTGATGTATGGTCTGTATACACGAGTTTGTATGGAATGTGGTGAGAGAGAGAGAGAGAAACAGACAGAAACAGAGAGAGACAGAGCGACAGACACAGTGAGAGAGAGAGAGAGATAGAGAGAGACAGAGAGAGAGAGAGAGAGAGAGAAAGAGACATAGACAGACGGGGAAACAACGTTGGCAGAGGTAAACAAAGTTCCGCCACCTTTCCCGCTGCTGCATCGTTTGTCTCGTCCGGCGGCAGGGACCCCTCGCGCCTCACACACACACACCAGCTGGGGACGAGAGTGATGCTCCGCTGTCAAACGCCCTCCTCCACAACCATAGCAGATAACCAACCAAAACCCCCCCTTCTATTACAACTAACCAAACCTCATTAATGATTATTTATTAATTCCCCCCCGTCGCATAAACCAGCTAATTTATTCCCCTCCAGGGAAGGCATATAATTATCAATACCAGTTAGTAACTGAGCAGAAAGGGGGGAGGGGGGAAAAAGTGTCGTACAGCACACACCAGTCAGCTGCAGGTCTGAAGGAAAATGGTCCCATAGTTGGACTGGCTTGAGGTGCGTGTGTATATATATATATATATATTCGCTCTAAGTGATCTCTGCTGCCCTTTTCTTGGATATTTTCACCCCCCTCTCACTTGAGATTTGTAATTATTCCTTGGACATACTGCATACCCCCTACGGAAGACGTGTATTGAAGGTACGTTAATTACAAAACATTTTACATTCATGCTTCTCTATTTATTCACGTACAACAACAACAAACAATTTATTTGTGTTTTCACGTGTTATTTTGTTTTTTTTTTAGTTTAAAGAGGGAATGGGGACGAGAACTCTACATGGGATATATATATTTTTTCTGATGAATAGCGGGTAGTTAAAACGTTTATGGGGAAACGTTTTTGTGATTTTGTTTTGTTTTGGGGCTGTGAACGGTGTGTGTGTGGGGGGGGGGTGTGTTTATGTGTGTGTGTGGTTATCTTGAGATGATTTCGGGGCTTTAGTGTCCCCGCGGCCCGGTCCTCGACCAGGTCTCCACCCCCAGGAAGCAGCCCGTGACAGCTGACTAACACCCAGGTACCTATTTTACTGCTAGGTAACAGGGGGCATAGGGTGAAAGAAACTCTGCCCAATGTTTCTCGCCGGCGCCTGGGATCGAACCCAGGACCACAGGATCACAAGTCCAGCGTGCTGTCCGCTCGGCCGACCGGGTGTGTGTGTGTGTGTCTGTGTTTATGTGTGTAGTGTGTGTGTGTGTGTGTGTGTGTGTGTGTGTGTGTGTGTGTGTGTGTGTGTCTACTCACCTATTTGTGCTTGCGGGGGTTGATCTCTTTGGTCCCGCCTCTCAACTGTCAATCAACTGGTGTACAGATGTGTGTGTGTGTGTGTGTGTGTGTATGTGCGTGCGTGTGTGTGTGTGCGCGCGTGTGTGTGTGCACGCGTGTAAGGCAGGTGCCAAACACTACATTATTATCGAATACCAGAACAAACATTTATTTACGAGAAAATATACTGCTTCTGCTGGCCGTTCGGACTGTTGGATGGGGGGGGGGAGTGGGGTGTTCGAAGCAATTGTATCGAGGTATTTGGCATCTGTTCGGGGGGGGGCGGGGGTACGAACATAGAAAGAGCGGGAAAGAAAAAGGGTCAATAAATCATGAACAGAAGCACGCTACAATAGTCGAGGCCAAACCTGGATATACGAACGCGCTCGTCCCCTCCCTAGCTCCTAGTAGCTAGGCTGCTAGGGCCTCAAAGCGCCTAGCAGGAATCGGCAGGTCTCACCCCCTCAACTCCTAGCAACCAGGACTCACCGGAGCTCCTAGCAGTTACCCCGTCGCCGCTCCTAGCAAGCACCCTGTCTTATCATAGCATTCACATTTTGGTTCTCATACTAGTAAGCCTTTTCTCAGCCTATAGCAGTCATTGTTTTAGTCCTAGCTGCGACACTCATCCTAGCAGGTACAGTTTGTCATTCTAAGTCGTCCATTCTCGTCCTAGCAGCCACGATTTCTTATCCTAGCAGCTAGCTATTCTCAGCATAGCTAATTCTCCTCATTTATAGTAATCCTGCTTCATCCTAGCAGATACTTTTCTCTTCATAATGCCCATTATCTCATCCTAGCAGCTACACTTTGTTATCCTAGCTGTCACACCTCAGCATTATTACTCCTAGCACTATTTCAGTTGCTTCTCCTCTTGGCTGCTTTCAGGCATCGCCTCCTAGCTGTCAGGTCTAGCCTCCTAGCTGCCAGGTCTAGCCTCCTAGGTGCCAGGCTTCACCTAGCTGCCAAGACCTCACATTTCTCGGTATTTCCAGCAGTCAATACTCACCCTTCTCGTTTCCTAGTTACGGGGTCCTGTCATTATTTCCTCTAATTGCCTAGCCTCGTTGTTCATAGCAACAAGCCTTCATCCTGTTTTGTCCTAGCAGCCAGATGTTACCCCTACTTGTTCCTAGCAGTCAGACGGTCAGAGTTAAGAACACTCAAATATAACAACTTTGTCTAAGATTGGGTTTAAAATTTTCTGTCAAACAGATTGCAAAGAGTGAGTTATATGTGATGAAGTTCAAGTGCAGTGAAAAGCTCTGTACCCCAGGGCACAGTCCTTGTACCGCTGCTCTGTACCCTAGGACACAGTCCTTGTACCGCTGCTCTGTACCCCAGGGCACAGTCCTGGCACCGCTGCTCTGTACCCCAGGGCACAGTCCTTGTACCGCTGCTCTGTACCCTAGGACACAGTCCTTGTCCCGCTGCTCTGTACCCCAGGGCACAGTCCTTGCACCGCTGCTCTGTACCCTAGGACACAGTCCTTGTCCCGCTGCTCTGTACCCCAGGGCGCAGTCCTTGCACCGCTGCTCTGTACCCCAGGGCACAGTCCTTGTACCGCTGCTCTGTACCCCAGGGCACAGTCCTTGTACCGCTGCTCTGTACCCCAGGGCACAGTCCTTGTACCGCTGCTCTGTACCCCAGGGCGCAGTCCTTGTACCGCTGCTCTGTACCCCAGGGCACAGTCCTTGCACCGCTGCTCTGTACCCCAGGGCACAGTCCTTGCACCGCTGCTCTGTACCCCAGGGCACAGTCCTTGTACCGCTGCTCTGTACCCCAGGGCACAGTCCTGGCACCGCTGCTCTGTACCCCAGGGCACAGTCCTTGTACCGCTGCTCTGTACCCCAGGGCACAGTCCTTGTACCGCTGCTCTGTACCCCAGGGCACAGTCCTTGTACCGCTGCTCTGTACCCCAGGGCACAGTCCTGGCACCGCTGCTCTGTACCCCAGGGCACAGTCCTTGCACCGCTGCTCTGTACCCCAGGGCACAGTCCTTGTACCGCTGCTCTGTACCCCAGGGCACAGTCCTTGTACCGCTGCTCTGTACCCCAGGGCACAGTCCTTGCACCGCTGCTCTGTACCCCAGGGCACAGTCCTTGCACCGCAGCTCTGTACCCAGGGCACAGTCCTTGCACCGCTGCTCTGTACCCCAGGGCACAGTCCTTGCACCGCTGCTTTGTACCCCAGGGCACAGTCCTTGCACCGCTGCTCTGTACCCCTTGGCACAGTCCCTGCACCGCTGCTCTGTACCCTAGGGCACAGTCCTTGGACCGCTGTTCTGTACCCCAGGGTACAGTCCTTGCACCACTGCTCTGTACCCCAGGGCACAGTACTTGCACCGCTGCTCTGTACCCCAGGGCACAGTACTTGTACCGCTGCTCTGTACCCTAGGGCACAATCCTTGCACCACTGCTCTGTACCCCAGGGCACAGTCCTTGTACCGCTGCTCTGTACCCCAGGGCACAGTCCTTGCACCGGCCAGGACAATGATAGGATGGATTAATAGAAACGTTCACATCCAGAGACCTCACAGCAATGTTAATACTGTTTAAATCACTGGCGCTGTCCCGTCTTGAGTATGGCGCGGTACTCACTTTCCTTTTCAGAGCAGGAGGGATTGCTGAAATAAGAGGGTATACAGAGAACGTATACGGCACGCATGGACGCGATAAAATACCAAAATTATTGGGACCGTCTCAAAGCTCTCCAAATATAGTGTCTGAAAAGGAGACAAGAAAGGTATATCTTTCTCATATGAATGATATATACGTGGAAGATAATGGAGAGCCAGGTCCCAAATTTGCACAGTAGAATAACAACATACTGGAGCGAAAGATACGGAAGGAAATGCAGGATTGAACCAGTGAAGAGCAGAGCCTGACCCGGGCCCTGACCTGGGCAAAGTTTCTTTCACCCTATGCCCCTGTTACCTAGCAGTAAAATAGGTACCTGGGTGTTAGTCAGCTGTCACGGGCTGCTTCCTGGGGGTGGAGGCCTGGTCGAGGACCGGGCCGCGGGAACACTAAAAAGCCCCGAAATCATCTCAAGGTAACCTCAAGATAACCTCAAGATAACCATCACCACCTTCCCCACTACAACCAACGGGCACAACACGACTATAATGCGGTCGTCAAAAGATAGACTTCACCTCCCCTTGACCGCTGACAGGCCAAGCACAGACGGCCAAGACCTCCGAAACGCAGACATTGTTGACAATACAGAGCTCCTGACGCAAGCTACCCATACAGTTCTACGCCAGATAGTACTCGGTGAATCTGACGGCTATCTTGAGGTTATCTTCAGATGATTTCGGGGCTTTTAGTGTCTCCGCGGCCCGGTCCTCCACCCCCAGGAAGCAGCCCGTGACAGCTGACTAACACCCAGGTACCTATTTTACCGCTAGGTAACAGGGGCATAGGGTGAAAGAAACTCTGCCCATTGTTTCTCACCGGCGCCTGGGATCGAACCCAGGACCACAGGATCACAAGTCCCGCGTGCTGTCCGCTCGGCCGACCGGCTCCCGGCTAGATAAGATGTTTGAGCGAAGCATTAGAAGAAATCTTAGAAGCAACTAGAGTTGTCTGTAAGATTATGACTCAAGGCCACTAAGGATCTTGGGCCAGATTCACGAAGCAGTTACGCAAGCACTTACGAACCTGGGGCCAGATTCACGAAGCAGTTACGCAAGCACTGACGAACCTGGGGCCAGATTCACGAAGCAGTTACGCAAGCACTGACGAACCTGGGGCCAGATTCACGAAGCAGTTACGCAAGCACTGACGAACCTGGGGCCAGATTCACGAAGCAGTTACGCAAGCACTTACGAACCTGGGGCCAGATTCACGAAGGAGTTACGCAAGCACTTACGAACCTGGGGCCAGATTCACGAAGCAGTTACGCAAGCACTTACGAACCTGGGTCCAGATTCACGAAACAGTTACGCAAGCACTTACGAACCTGTCCATTTTTTCTCAATCTTTGGCTGCTTTGTTTACAATTATTAAACAGTTAATGAGCTCGGAAGCACCAGGAGGCTGTTTATAACAATAACAACAGTTGATTGGCAAGTTTTCATGCTTGTAAACTGTTTAATAAATGTAACCAAAGCCGTCAAAGATTGAGGAAAGATGTACACGTTCGTAAGTGCTTGCGTAACTGCTTTCGTGAATCTGGCCCCAGGTTCGTAAGTACTTGCGTAACTGCTTCGTGAATCTGGCCCCAGGTTCGTAAGTACTTGCGTAACTGCTTCGTGAATCTGGCCCCAGGTTCGTAAGTACTTGGGTAACTGCTTCGTGAATCTGGCCCCAGGTTCGTAAGTACTTGCGTAACTGCTTCGTGAATCTGGTCCCAGGTTCGTAAGTGCTTGCGTAACTGCTTCGTGAATATTGCCCCAAGTTCGTAAGTGCTTCCGTAACTGCTTCGTGAATCTGGCCCCAGGTTCGTAAGTACTCGCGTAACTGCTTCGCGAATCTGGCCCCAGGTTCGTAAGTACTTGCGTAACTGCTTCGTGAATCTGGTCCCTTGCTTTTTTGGTATGAGAGACGAGGTAGCGAGAGGGAGAGAGGAGAAGTAGAACACATACCGAGACCAAAATAAGAATCACCTTGTTCGGTCAACCATAATGTAAGATGAAGCTTGTAAGATGCTCTCTGTGACGTCAGCATCTTAACCCCCCACCCCCCCCCTCCACCTGTCTATCTCAACTTACCTCTCAACCTCCCCCCCCTACACCCCCTCCCCCTCACCCCACTGAGGTACGAGGTGTAGGTGTATAATTCAAGTAGCACAGGCTATGGTGATCCCATAGTGCCTTATTGTGAATGTACTGCTGGTGTCTGCAGGGTCGAGCTCTTAGCTCTTGGACCCCGCCTTTCCAAGCGTCGGGTGTCTGATGGAACTAACTCCCGACCTATTTTCCTCTATCATAGAGGAATGCTGTTATATTGCTGCCTAATATAACAGTGACCCAAGATAGCAGTGACCCAAGATAGCAGTGACCCAAGATAGCAGTGACCCAAGATAGCAGTGACCCAAGATAGCAGTGACCCAAGATAGCAGTGACCCAAGATAGCAGTGACCCAAGATAGCAGTGACCCAAGATAAGTGACCCAAGATAGCAGTGACCCAAGATAGCAGTGACCCAAGATAAGAGTGACCCAAGATAGCAGTGACCCAAGATAAGTGACCCAAGATAGCAGTGACCCAAGATAAGTGACCCAAGATAGCAGTGACCCAAGATAGCAGTGACCCAAGATAAGAGTGACCCAAGATAGCAGTGACCCAAGATAAGTGACCCAAGATAGCAGTGACCCAAGATAAGTGACCCAAGATAGCAGTGACCCAAGATAGCAGTGACCCAAGATAAGAGTGACCCAAGATAGCAGTGACCCAAGATAGCAGTGACCCAAGATAAGTGACCCAAGATAACATTGACCCAAGATAGCAGTGACCCAAGATAAGAGTGACCCAAGATAGCAGTGATCCAAGATAAGAGTGACCCAAGCTAATAGTGACCCAAGATAATAGTGACCCAAGATAACAGTGACCCAAGATAGCAGTGACCCAAGATAGCAGTGACCCAAGATAAGAGTGACCCAAGATAGCAGTGACCCAAGATAAGAGTGACCCAAGATAGCAGTGACCCAAGATAGCAGTGACCCAAGATAAGTGACCCAAGATAACATTGACCCAAGATAGCAGTGATCCAAGATAAAAGTGACCCAAGATAATAGTGACCCAAGATAATAGTGACCCAAGATAATAGTGACCCAAGATAACAGTGACCCAAGATAGCAGTGACCCAAGATAGCAGTGATCCAAGATAAGAGTGACCCAAGATAATAGTGACCCAAGATAATAGTGACCCAAGATAACAGTGACCCAAGATAGCAGTGACCCAAGATAGCAGTCACCCAAGATAAGTCACCCAAGATAGCAGTCACCCAAGATAGCAGTCACCCAAGATAGCAGTGACCCAAGATAAGTCACCCAAGATAGCAGTCACCCAAGATAGCAGTCACCCAAGATAGTCACCCAAGATAGCAGTCACCCAAGATAGCAGTCACCCAAGATAGCAGTGACCCAAGATAAGTCACCCAAGATAGCAGTCACCCAAGACAACAGTCACCCAAGATAAGTCACCCAAGATAGCAGTCACCCAAGACAACAGTCACCCAAGACAACAGTCACCCAAGATAGCAGTCACCCAAGATAGCAGTCACCCAAGATAGCAGTCACCCAAGACAACAGTCACCCAAGATAGCAGTCACCCAAGATAGCAGTCACCCAAGACAACAGTCACCCAAGATAGCAGTCACCCAAGATAGCAGTCACCCAAGACAACAGTCACCCAAGATAGCAGTCACCCAAGATAGCAGTCACCCAAGACAACAGTCACCCAAGATAACAGTCACCCAGACATAACGAGGGTCCAAAGGTCCCAACGGTACAGAGTAGTTGCACACGGCTCAATTAGCAATAGCCTTGCAAGGCAGCGATGCCCCAATGAGCAAACAAGGCCGTGTTGAGACCAGTGGGGCGAGCGATCCCAAGGTAGTCTCCAATTAGTGTCAAATGAGTTAATTAGTTCTGGCGTGTACTGATATAATTGTGCTTGGGGGGGGGTTGAGCTCTGGCTCTTTGGTCCCGCCTTCTTGGGCTCTGCCTTTCACGCTACTTTCAATTTTATACACTACACACAGAAATCACAATAGCGTGATGTATCAAATGAACAAATCCACAAGGGCCGTGACGGGGATTCGAACCTACGTCCGAGAGCATCCCAGACCCACATTCACACCGTTTTCTCTCTCCTGGCGTATATTAGTGAACATGTCATTGAACTCAATCCTGTTCATCAAATATGTCTTAAGTTTACTAAAACTTACGTTGTTTTTAAGTACCAGAGTGGCTTTATCTTTACGTGTTCCGCTATCTTCTTTCTTGTCATCTACTCCAATATTTGAGCTGATCTACCTGTGTTTGACACAGGTGTGTGTGGATGAAGGCCTCAGCTCTGCCTGCAGGTGTGGATATGAGCAGTGTAGTTGTGGGGACATATTTGAAGATATTAGTCAGAGGCGCGCACAGTCACTCCGCTGTCTCTTTTAGTATCCTCTGGGATATCTGATATAATAATATACCTGTGTTTACCTTGAATTCTTCAACGTTTATTCATTGGTTAAAACTTCTTTAAACTAAAAAATAAAGTTCTTTAACTTAAAAAAAGTTCTTTACAAAAAAATTAATTAGTTCTTTACTCATCAGTTAAAAGTTATCCACAATGACTGCCATTCATCACCACTTGAACTAGCCTTGAGTGTGCACTTACCTAGAGCTACTTGCAAGGTTGAACGTTAGCTCCCAAGCTCCCGTTCATTATAGTTACAGAGTCCACACTGTAGTTTCTGTGTCTGGTCTCCCCACTTTATATATTCTTTAAAGCTGCTTCTTTGTCAACTTTTTCTATTTTCCTGAGAGTTGAATATGTTGTATCGTTATGTCCTTCATGCTCTCAAGTGAGGGCACTTCGGGTTCCTCAGTCTCTCTTCGTAACTTTGTTGCTCTTCAACTGGAGAGAAAGCCATGTTGACTCTGTAATTTTAGTTTGTGACTTTTTCTTGAGTTGGTTAAATGTCCAATCACTTTGGGTGGACGGTAGAGCGACGGTCCACCTTCATGCAGGTCGGGGTTCAATCCCCTCGACCGTCTACAAGTGGTTGGGCACCATTCCTTCCCCCCGTCCCATCCCAAATCCTTATCCTGACCCCTTCCCAGTGCTATATAGTCGTAATGGCTTGACGCTTTCCCCCTTCCCTTCCATGCTGGGGCTACATACTGAAGAGGGCCTGACGTAGAATGACATGTAATAATTATATAGCATTCGGAGGGCCCCTTTTGTCCAAGTCTGTGAAGGTTGTCCGGACAGCGGACAGTATGGCATGTGTGGCTGAGGGTATTGTGTCCACGTCAGCCCCTGACAATAGCCCCGAGGTTAGGGCTTCTCTCAAGGTCTTCCTCATTGTATGGTGCTGGAATCTATGCCCCCATTCACCCGGTGCTGCTATTCTGGTGTTCCTCTCTCTCTCTTTACGGGCTCGCCATAGACCGTGCTACATGGACACTTCGTTCTGAGTAGCTGAATCTAAAACATCTTGGTGTTCCTCCTTCCCGCAGCTGTGTGAGTGTGTGTTGGCTAGACCACACACTAGAAGGTGAAGGGACGAGACGTTTCGGTCCGTCCTGGACCATTCTCAAGTCGATTCTTAAGTCTGTAAGTGTGTGTATTTACCTAGTTGTACTCACCTAGTTGTTTTCGCAGGGGTTGAGCTCTGGCTCTTTGGTCCCGCTTCTCATCTGTTAATCAACAGGTGTACAGGTTCCTGAGCCTATTGGGCTCTATCATATCTACACTTGAAGCTGTGTATGGAGTCAGCCTCCACCACATCACTGCCTAATGCATTCCATTTGTCTACAACTCTGACACTGAATAAATTCTTTCTAACGTCTCTGTGGCTCATTTGGGTACTCAATTTCCACCTGTGTCCCCTTGTTCGTGTTCCAGACACGTGTATTCATCTATGTATACTCACCTCTATGTAACTGGCAGTTTACATATGTATTTCTCTGGGGCCGCATAATCCATGCCTCGTGACCTCTCTTCAATCTTATCACACCTACTCTTCAAATTATGGATGGAATTAGGCTTAAGTACCCTCCTCTTTCAGGTCATTCCACTTCCTCGCTACTCTTGCAGGAAATGATCGCTCTCTTACATACTATTTGGCTCATCTGACTCCTATTGATAGGAGAAAGACCTGGGGGTTGATATCACGCCAGACCTGTCCCCTGAAGCCCACATCAAGAGGATAATATCAGCGTGTTTGCTATCAGTGTGTTTACTATTTGTGCCTGCAGGATCGAGCTATTAGCTCTTGGGTCCCGCCTTTCTGACTGTCGTTTGTCCAATGTATTGATTCTAGACATATATTTCCTCTATCATATCTTGCTACATATTTCTCTCTGGCACACACACACACACACACACACACACACACACACACACACACACACACACACACACACACACACACACACACACACACACATAGGCAAGAAAGAGAAGGGTGGGCAGACTGCATTTTCTTGGACTGTCAGAATTCCTTTGACATAGTACCCCCATAAAAGGCTGCTACAAAAGTTGGAGCAACAGGCAGGAGTTAAAAGTAAGGTGCTCCAGTGGATAAGGGAGTACCTAAGCAACAGGAAACAGAGAGTATCTGTGAGGGAGGAGACATCAGAGTGGCGAGATGTCATCTCGTCTGTGTCTCCAGCATCCACCCGTGTCCTCTGGTCCTGCCTCATCTGTGTCTCCAGCATCCACCCGTGTCCTCTGGTCTTGCCTCATCTGTGTCTCCAGCATCCACCCGTGTCCTCTGGTCCTGCCTCATCTGTGTCTCCAGCATCCACCCGTGTCCTCTGGTCCTGCCTCATCTGTGTCTCCAGCTTCCACCCGTGTCCTCTGGCCCAATCGTTTCCCAGTCGAAACATTGCCTCTTTGTTCACCCTGTCAATACCCTTCAATATCTTCCACGACGTTGTCATGTCCCATCTAGTTCGTGTTTTTTCCATCGTGACGAGTTTGTGTTCACTCAGCCTTTCACTGTAGGTGTGTGTGTGTACCTTTAGTCGTGAGAGAGAGAGAGAGAGAGAGAGAGAGAGAGAGAGAGAGAGAGAGAGAGAGAGAGAGAGAGATGGGCATATTTATACAGCATTCTTGCCGGTAGACAGGAGGGTAAGGATGGAAAGGGAGAGATGGAAGGGGAGGGAGAGAGGGAGGGAAGGTAGAAAGACATGACGGAACAATTGAGTGAAGTCACGACGAGGGGGGGGGGGAGTGGGAGGGGGAGAAAATCGATGGTAATATATGGTGCTGAAGAGCAGTAATTCGTATGTATAATCACGCATCACGTGTATACATACACATGTATAGTCACACATACACATGTATAGTCACACATATACACACGAACACAGGAGTGAATGCGTTTCAGTTTAACTCCAACAAATAAAATGAACTGTAGATGGGTAGATTGTTGAGGACTGGTAGAGAGCAGTAGACAGGAGGTAGACACCCGGTACCATTCTCCTGTCCAACACATTTAGCGGGTAACATCACTTCTATTTAGAAGTACATTCACCTGAGCACTAGGGGACTCGAACAGCGGTCTCTAGGTGTGTGTGTGTGTGTGTGTGTGTGTGTGTGTGTGTGTGTGTGTGTGTGTGTGTGTGGGTGTGTGTGTGTGTGTGTGTGAAACCGAAGCTCTCAGTTCTGTTCCTAGTTACAAGGTTAGCCAATAAAAAGATTACACAAATCTGAACTACAAGTCGATAATAACGCTGTCTCTCATATACGTCAGACTACTTATGGAACATGCAGCGCTAACGTGGAAACTACATTTCGTCAAGTCGTTGCTGAAAAAAAATCTAGTATCAGCCTCTTCTCAGATCTGAGAGATATGAGCTATAAGGGAAGACTAAAGATATTTAAGCAAACCCAGGAAACCTTTGCACAAACGTTCCCCCCCTCCAAATCTGTCTTGTAATATAGCAACAACCATTAACACTCATGCTTGAAATTGCAATTGAAATCATAATATATCAGATTTACATTCTTTACCAAGAGAGAGAGACGAGAGCAGAGCATCCTTACATCATGGGGGATAATCCCTTGTACCAATTACTCTCTCTCTCATCTCTAACAAGACGAAAATTACAGATTAATCGCTTCAAATAATCAGAATTAATTCATTTGCTTCGACTTGAAGTAAATTACAATGCCTTTAAGGCAGACTGCTCACAGAAGGGCCCCTCTCTAGCAAGACTACACACCGCAGGGGCTGTAGAGGGCGCTCTTGTGGCCAGGAGACTCCTCTATGTTTGACTACCTGCTTGATGGGGTTCTGGGAGGTCTTCTACTCCCCAAGCTCGGCCCGAGGCCAGGCTTGACTTGTGAGAGTTTGGTCCACCAGGCTGTTGCTTGGAGCGGCCCGCAGGCCCACATATACCTGCTTGATGGGGTTCTGGGAGGTCTTCTACTCCCCAAGCTCGGCCCGAGGCCAGGCTTGACTTGTGAGAGTTTGGTCCACCAGGCTGTTGCTTGGAGCGGCCCGCAGGCCCACATATACCTGGTTGATGGGGTTCTGGGAGTTCTTCTACTCCCCAAGCCCGGCCCGAGGCCAGGCTTGACTTGTGAGAGTTTGGTCCACCAGGCTGTTGCTTGGAGCGGCCCGCAGGCCCACATATACCTGGTTGATGGGGTTCTGGGAGTTCTTCTACTCCCCAAGCCCGGCCCGAGGCCAGGCTTGACTTGTGAGAGTTTGGTCCACCAGGCTGTTGCTTGGAGCGGCCCGCAGGCCCATATATACCTGCTTGATGGGGTTCTGGGAGGTCTTCTACTCCCCAAGCTCGGCCCGAGGCCAGGCTTGACTTGTGAGAGTTTGGTCCACCAGGCTGTTGCTTGGAGCGGCCCGCAGGCCCACATATACCTGCTTGATGGGGTTCTGGGAGGTCTTCTACTGCCCAAGCCCGGCCCGAGGCCAGGCTTGACTTGTGAGAGTTTGGTCCACCAGGCTGTTGCTTGGAGCGGCCCGCAGGCCCACATATACCTGCTTGATGGGGTTCTGGGAGGTCTTCTACTCCCCAAGCTCGGCCCGAGGCCAGGCTTGACTTGTGAGAGTTTGGTCCACCAGGCTGTTGCTTGGAGCGGCCCGCAGGCCCACATATACCTGCTTGATGGGGTTCTGGGAGGTCTTCTACTGCCCAAGCCCGGCCCGAGGCCAGGCTTGACTTGTGAGAGTTTGGTCCACCAGGCTGTTGCTTGGAGCGGCCCGCAGGCCCACATATACCTGCTTGATGGGGTTCTGGGAGGTCTTCTACTGCCCAAGCCCGGCCCGAGGCCAGGCTTGACTTGTGAGAGTTTGGTCCACCAGGCTGTTGCTTGGAGCGGCCCGCAGGCCCACATATGCCTGCTTGATGGGGTTCTGGGAGATCTTCTACTCCCCAAGCTCGGCCCGAGGCCAGGCTTGACTTGTGAGAGTTTGGTCCACCAGGCTGTTGCTTGGAGCGGCCCGCAGGCCCACATATGCCTGCTTGATGGGGTTCTGGGAGTTCTTCTACTGCCCAAGCCCGGCCCGAGGCCAGGCTTGACTTGTGAGAGTTTGGTCCACCAGGCTGTTGCTTGGAGCGGCCCGCAGGCCCACATATACCTGCTTGATGGGGTTCTGGGAGTTCTTCTACTCCCCAAGCCCGGCCCGAGGCCAGGCTTGACTTGTGAGAGTTTGGTCCACCAGGCTGTTGCTTGGAGCGGCCCGCAGGCCCACATATACCTGGTTGATGGGGTTCTGGGAGTTCTTCTACTGCCCAAGCCCGGCCCGAGGCCAGGCTTGACTTGTGAGAGTTTGGTCCACCAGGCTGTTGCTTGGCTGTTCCTCTTTCAAGCAGTTTCTCTCCTGAGAGTAAAGTCTTTATAAACAAGTGACCCTCTTCTCTTCAGACGAAATTATACACCATATTCCTTCCATACACACATACTCAAAATGAAAACATTAAATACAGTTCATGGCATAATCCCCTGATTGCACTCAAGGCTTCAATAGACTACTGTGACTTCTTTGTATCTACCAACCACTTGGGCTGGACGGTAGAGCGACGGTCTGGCTTCATGCAGGTCGGCGTTCAATCCCCGACCGTCCATAAGTGATTGGGACACCATTCCTTCCGCTCCGTCCCATCCCAAATCCTTATCCTGCCCAATATAACTTATCCTCCAAGTGCTATATAGTCACGGGAGACATCTCCCGTCACGCAGGGTGCAGTCGCACCTCCACAGATCTCCAGTATCAGCTCTTGATACTGGTAATGGCACTTACGGGCTATTCATGCCCGTGCCACCTTTTGGGTGGCTTAATCTTCATCAATCAATCTGCTATATAGTATATATAGCAGATATAGCTAATATAGCTAATCTGCTATATCCATTACCGCCCATCCCGTGGGCGGTAGTGGACCCCCATACCCATCCTGTGGGTGGTAGTGGACCCCATACCCATCCTGTGGGTGGTAGTGGACCCCATACCCATCCTGTGGGTGGTAGTGGACCCCATACCCATCCTGTGGGTGGTAGTGGACCCCATACCCATCCTGTGGGTGGTAGTGGACCCCATACCCATCCTGTGGGTGGTAGTGGACCCCCATACCCATCCTGTGGGTGGTAGTGGACCCCATACCCATCCTGTGGGTGGTGGTGGACCCCATACCCATCCTGTGGGTGGTAGTGGACCCCATACCCATCCTGTGGGTGGTGGTGGACCCCATACCCATCCTGTGGGTGGTAGTGGACCCCATACCCATCCTGTGGGCGGTAGTGGACCCCCATACCCATCCTGTGGGTGGTAGTGGACCCCATACCCATCCTGTGGGTGGTAGTGGACCCCATACCCATCCTGTGGGTGGTAGTGGACCCCATACCCATCCTATGGGTGGTAGTGGACCCCATACCCATCCTGTGGGTGGTGGTGGACCCCATACCCATCCTGTGGGTGGTAGTGGACCCCATACCCATCCTATGGGTGGTAGTGGACCCCATACCCATCCTGTGGGTGGTAGTGGACCCCATACCCATCCTGTGGGTGGTGGTGGACCCCATACCCATCCTGTGGGTGGTAGTGGACCCCATACCCATCCTGTGGGTGGTAGTGGACCCCATACCCATCCTGTGGGTGGTAGTGGACCCCATACCCATCCTGTGGGTGGTGGTGGACCCCATACCCATCCTGTGGGTGGTAGTGGACCCCATACCCATCCTATGGGTGGTAGTGGATCCCATACCCATCCTGTGGGTGGTAGTGGACCCCATACCCATCCTGTGGGTGGTAGTGGACCCCATACCCATCCTGTGGGTGGTAGTGGACCCCATACCCATCCTGTGGGTGGTAGTGGACCCCATGCCCATCCTGTGGGTGGTAGTGGACACCATTCTCATCTCGTGGGTGGTAGTGGACCCCATACCCATCCTGTGGGTGGTGGTGGACCCCATACCCATTCCGTGGGCGGTAGTGGACCCCATTCCCATCCCGTGGGCGGTAGTGGACCCCATTCCCATCCTGTGGGTGGTAGTGGACCCCATACCCATCCTGTGGGTGGTAGTGGACCCCATACCCATCCTGTGGGTGGTAGTGGACCCCATACCCATCCTATGGGTGGTAGTGGACCCCCATACCCATCCTGTGGGTGGTAGTGGACCCCCATACCCATCCTGTGGGTGGTAGTGGACCCCATACCCATCCTGTGGGTGGTAGTGGACCCCCATACCCATCCTGTGGGTGGTAGTGGACCCCATACCCATCCTGTGGGTGGTAGTGGACCCCATACCCATCCTTTGGTGGTAGTGGACCCCATACCCATCCTGTGGGTGGTGGTGGACCCCATACCCATCCTGTGGGTGGTAGTGGACCCCATACCCATCCTATGGGTGGTAGTGGATCCCATACCCATCCTGTGGGTGGTAGTGGACCCCATACCCATCCTGTGGGTGGTAGTGGACCCCATA
Source organism: Procambarus clarkii (assembly GCF_040958095.1). Taxonomy (NCBI): domain Eukaryota; kingdom Metazoa; phylum Arthropoda; class Malacostraca; order Decapoda; family Cambaridae; genus Procambarus; species Procambarus clarkii. Next base: position 4,632,547 of record NC_091228.1, read on the forward strand.
CCCATCCTGTGGGTGGTAGTGGACCCCATACCCATCCCGTGGGCGGTAGTGGACCCCATACCCATCCCGTGGGCGGTAGTGGACCCCATACCCATTCCGTGGGCGGTAGTGGACCCCACCCCCACCCAGTGGGCGGGTATAAACTCTCTCTACTAAATTGATTGCAATTCCCAGAATATTGCTGCCCCTCGAAATGGGAAGAGAGAGAGAGAGAGAGAGAGAGAGAGAGAGAGAGAGAGAGAGAGAGAGAGAGAGAGAGAGAGAGAGAGAGAGATTGAATGAAGCAGTCACTCTTTTATCATGATTAGCTCTGTGTTGTGTCTCTGAAGATTCTTAGAGATGATGGCACTCAAACCTCCAGGTGTATGGCACTTGAGGAAGCACTCGAGAGGCAGGTGGGGGGGGGGGGTGGGGGGTGCAAATGTTTAAGGAGTTTACCTGGAAACTCTGGTCTAAGGAGAGGAATGAGAGCTGGAGGATATGTGATGTTTGTAAACTCAAGGAATAGCCTCACATGAAGCCGCAGACCATAATTCAGCTCCCACAAACCCTAACTCATCTCCTACGAACCCTAACTCATCTCCTACGAACCCTAACTCATCTCCTACAAACCCTAACTCATCTCCTACGAACCCTAACTCATCTCCTACGAACCCTAACTCATCTCCTACGAACCCTAACTCATCTCCTACAAACCCTAACTCATCTCCTACGAACCCTAACTCATCTCCTACGAACCCTAACTCATCTCCTACGAACCCTAACTCATCTCCTACAAACCCTAACTCATCTCCTACGAACCCTAACTCATCTCCTACGAACCCTAACTCATCTCCTACAAACCCTAACTCATCTCCTACGAACCCTAACTCATCTCCTACGAACCCTAACTCATCTCCTACGAACCCTAACTCATCTCCTACAAACCCTAACTCATCTCCTACGAACCCTAACTCATCTCCTACGAACCCTAACTCATCTCCTACGAACCCTAACTCATCTCCTACAAACCCTAACTCATCTCCTACGAACCCTAACTCATCTCCTACAAACCCTAACTCATCTCCTACAAACCCTAACTCATCTCCTACAAACCCTAACTCATCTCCTACGAACCCTAACTCATCTCCTACAAACCCTAACTCATCTCCTACAAACCCTAACTCATCTCCTACAAACCCTAACTCAGTGCCACAATCCCCACTTAACAGTTCCATTAGCCTCCAAAGTTCCATCTTCTCCAATTCTCTAACTTCCTCAAATCTGAACAGCTTCGCTAGGCTCTTGGTGCAACATTTGAGTGCTGTGTGGCCTCTTGGCAATGTCGTCTTCTTGGTCTTATAGTTTAAGACTTTGAGATCTCTACAAGTCTGATTGAAGATGATTTAGCTTCATTTCCTATCACTGGTGAGGCTTGCTTGTCTATATATAATTTATATGTATACAACTCGACTTGTGTACTTTCCGTTTCTTATTTGTTGTACTAAATGTACATATCAAATTGAGAATTGTACATACATTTGTGCATATATGTGTTAATATTATTATTTTTTATTTTTTTGAGGATATTTAATTAAATTTAATTAAATATCCTAGCGTAGTTTAACCTTCACTTATACCTAACCTAACCTAGAGTTACCACCTACCCTATCCTAACTAAGAGTTACCTAGACTAGCCTAACCCTAGACTAGCCTAATCTAATGTAGACTTACCTAATCCAGCCTAACTTATACATAACTATTTACTAACCCAAGCAGCATTATTTAACATTCACTATTTACTAAAGAATTTGACTTATATCTTTCCTGAATGATATATATGACGGCAAATGTCCTTCCCATAACCATCTATGGAAGGCTAATATCAAACTTTATATAATATGTATAATTATATATATAGTATATATATATGTACTATAGTAGGCTTAAGAGAGCGTATATTAAGCCTAGGATTGTGTGAGCTGGTAAGATAGGCTCTTCAGTTAAATTTAAAATATTGTTACAATGCCATTTGGGCTAATTCAGTAGTATAAAAACGTGAATATTTTTAGATCCAAAAAGCTCATTTTTATACATCTGGAGCAAATAGTTGCTATAAACACTATTATTTTAGGTTAGGTTAACTTAGGTTAGGTTAACTTAGGTTAGGAGGCTAGTTGTGATATAAGTATAGGCTACAGGCCATATTCGTCTCAATATATCTGGCATTATATGTACTAGCTCTATCTATAAATCCATCAATATTTGTATCACACCTTGTATGTATGTACTTTACCTGAATAAACATTTGAATTTGAATTTTTTTGAATTTTTGAATCGCAAACCGCTCAGCCTGGATCAGTGGGGGAGTTAATGGGGAACCATTTGTGGACTTTTAACCGCCTTTTCCCTCTCTGCTAGCTTGCCTAACATATTGATAACTAGTCTACTTTCCTCATAGCTTCCTTACCCTTACTGATATTTTTGCTATCGTGCCAGTCATCTTACTTTCATGAGTTGCTATCTTACTTACCAACTTTCTTAACTCTCTGTCTCTCTCTCTCTGTCTCTCTCTCTCTCTCTCTCTCTCTCTCTCTCTCTCTCTCTCTCTCTCTCTCTCTCTCTCTCTCTCTCTCTCTCTCTCTCTCTCTCTCTCTCTCTCTCTCTCTTTCTCTCTCTCTCTTTCTCTCTCTCTCTTTCTCTCTCTCCCTCCCTCCCATCAGCCATTGCTAATAACTCAACTGTAACAGGGAGGTAGTTTCCCCTTCACCGTATTAAGGAAAATTTCTTTCACATTAAGGTGAAAGAAACTGCACATTTGTTACCGCCTCCGCTGGGAATCAAACCCGGGCCCATAGGACTACGACCCCAGAGCGCTGTCCACTCAGCCGCGAGGCCCACTAGGCCGGAACAATTCTGTGTAACAATAACAAATATTTATTATATATAAACATATATAATAAAATATATGTATATATTTTATATACATAATATCTTGTATATAAAATCTATGCCTTTTTTCAGAACTTTTTATGAAAACAAACATTTTGATATTACTGCTCAGAGTTTAAAAAATTTGTAAAATACCTCATTTTTTAAACACTACATCATTTTGTGTCTCGGAGAGGCTGCAGGATCAAGAAAGTTCAGTAGAACTTCGGTTTCAACTCTTTTGACCATGTCGTAGCTCAGTCGATTAAGGCAGCGTCTGGGATGCTCTCGGACGCAGGTTCGAATCCTCGTCACGGCCCTTGTGGGTTTGTTCATACCATTTTTTTTAAATTTTTGTGAAATGCGAATTTGAAGGTCTTTTGATTAAAATAATTCTGATGGTCAGTGATACTCGATCAAGAGAAATTCAATTAGCAGTTTAATAGTCTTGTTCCTAATAGCGAATTCCATAGTATGTATTATGAGATTACTACTCTAATTGGTTTTGTAAACTGCACTGTTGCAATAGGTGTTCCTGATCCACCAGTAGTGTTGCACTAGGTGTTCCTGATCCACCAGTAGTGTTGCACTAGGTGTTCCTGATCCACCAGTAGTGTTGCACTAGGTGTTCCTGATCCACCAGTAGTGTTCCTGATCCACCAGTAGTGTTGCACTAGGTGTTCCTGATCCACCAGTAGTGTTGCACTAGGTGTTCCTGATCCACCAGTAGTGTTGCAATAGGTGTTCCTGATCCACCAGTAGTGTTGCACTAGGTGTTCCTGATCCACCAGTAGTGTTGCACTAGGTGTTCCTGATCCACCAGTAGTGTTCCTGATCCACCAGTAGTGTTGCACTAGGTGTTCCTGATCCACCAGTAGTGTTCCTGATCCACCAGTAGTGTTCCTGATCCACCAGTAGTGTTGCACTAGGTGTTCCTGATCCACCAGTAGTGTTGCACTAGGTGTTCCTGATCCACCAGTAGTGTTCCTGATCCACCAGTAGTGTTCCTGATCCACCAGTAGTGTTGCAATAGGTGTTCCTGATCCACCAGTAGTGTTGCACTAGGTGTTCCTGATCCACCAGTAGTGTTCCTGATCCACCAGTAGTGTTGCACTAGGTGTTCCTGATCCACCAGTAGTGTTGCACTAGGTGTTCCTGATCCACCAGTAGTGTTCCTGATCCACCAGTAGTGTTCCTGATCCACCAGTAGTGTTGCAATAGGTGTTCCTGATCCACCAGTAGTGTTGCACTAGGTGTTCCTGATCCACCAGTAGTGTTCCTGATCCACCAGTAGTGTTGCACTAGGTGTTCCTGATCCACCAGTAGTGTTGCACTAGGTGTTCCTGATCCACCAGTAGTGTTGCACTAGGTGTTCCTGATCCACCAGTAGTGTTGCACTAGGTGTTCCTGATCCACCAGTAGTGTTGCACTAGGTGTTCCTGATCCACCAGTAGTGTTCCTGATCCACCAGTAGTGTTGCACTAGGTGTTCCTGATCCACCAGTAGTGTTCCTGATCCACCAGTAGTGTTCCTGATCCACCAGTAGTGTTGCACTAGGTGTTCCTGATCCACCAGTAGTGTTGCACTAGGTGTTCCTGATCCACCAGTAGTGTTCCTGATCCACCAGTAGTGTTGCACTAGGTGTTCCTGATCCACCAGTAGTGTTCCTGATCCACCAGTAGTGTTCCTGATCCACCAGTAGTGTTCCTGATCCACCAGTAGTGTTGCACTAGGTGTTCCTGATCCACCAGTAGTGTTGCACTAGGTGTTCCTGATCCACCAGTAGTGTTCCTGATCCACCAGTAGTGTTGCACTAGGTGTTCCTGATCCACCAGTAGTGTTGCACTAGGTGTTCCTGATCCACCAGTAGTGTTCCTGATCCACCAGTAGTGTTGCACTAGGTGTTCCTGATCCACCAGTAGTGTTGCACTAGGTGTTCCTGATCCACCAGTAGTGTTCCTGATCCACCAGTAGTGTTGCACTAGGTGTTCCTGATCCACCAGTAGTGTTGCACTAGGTGTTCCTGATCCACCAGTAGTGTTCCTGATCCACCAGTAGTGTTGCACTAGGTGTTCCTGATCCACCAGTAGTGTTGCACTAGGTGTTCCTGATCCACCAGTAGTGTTCCTGATCCACCAGTAGTGTTGCACTAGGTGTTCCTGATCCACCAGTAGTGTTGCACTAGGTGTTCCTGATCCACCAGTAGTGTTCCTGATCCACCAGTAGTGTTGCACTAGGTGTTCCTGATCCACCAGTAGTGTTGCACTAGGTGTTCCTGATCCACCAGTAGTGTTCCTGATCCACCAGTAGTGTTCCTGATCCACCAGTAGTGTTGCACTAGGTGTTCCTGATCCACCAGTAGTGTTGCACTAGGTGTTCCTGATCCACCAGTAGTGTTCCTGATCCACCAGTAGTGTTCCTGATCCACCAGTAGTGTTGCACTAGGTGTTCCTGATCCACCAGTAGTGTTGCACTAGGTGTTCCTGATCCACCAGTAGTGTTGCACTACGTGTTCCTGATCCACCAGTAGTGTTCCTGATCCACCAGTAGTGTTGCACTAGGTGTTCCTGATCCACCAGTAGTGTTGCACTAGGTGTTCCTGATCCACCAGTAGTGTTCCTGATCCACCAGTAGTGTTGCACTAGGTGTTCCTGATCCACCAGTAGTGTTGCACTAGGTGTTCCTGATCCACCAGTAGTGTTCCTGATCCACCAGTAGTGTTGCACTAGGTGTTCCTGATCCACCAGTAGTGTTGCACTAGGTGTTCCTGATCCACCAGTAGTGTTCCTGATCCACCAGTAGTGTTGCACTAGGTGTTCCTGATCCACCAGTAGTGTTGCACTAGGTGTTCCTGATCCACCAGTAGTGTTGTACTAAGTGTTCCTGATCCACCAGTAGTGTTCCTGATCCACCAGTAGTGTTGCACTAGGTGTTCCTGATCCACCAGTAGTGTTGCACTAGGTGTTCCTGATCCACCAGTAGTGTTCCTGATCCACCAGTAGTGTTGCACTAGGTGTTCCTGATCCACCAGTAGTGTTGCACTAGGTGTTCCTGATCCACCAGTAGTGTTGTACTAAGTGTTCCTGATCCACCAGTAGTGTTCCTGATCCACCAGTAGTGTTGCACTAGGTGTTCCTGATCCACCAGTAGTGTTCCTGATCCACCAGTAGTGTTGCACTAGGTGTTCCTGATCCACCAGTAGTGTTCCTGATCCACCAGTAGTGTTGCACTAGGTGTTCCTGATCCACCAGTAGTGTTCCTGATCCACCAGTAGTGTTACACTAGGTGTTCCTGATCCACCAGTAGTGTTCCTGATCCACCAGTAGTGTTGTACTAGGTGTTCCTGATCCACCAGTAGTGTTCCTGATCCACCAGTAGTGTTGCACTAGGAGTTCCTGATCCACCAGTAGTGTTGCACTAGGTGTTCCTGATCCACCAGTAGTGTTCCTGATCCACCAGTAGTGTTGCACTAGGTGTTCCTGATCCACCAGTAGTGTTCCTGATCCACCAGTAGTGTTGTACTAGGTGTTCCTGATCCACCAGTAGTGTTCCTGATCCACCAGTAGTGTTGCACTAGGAGTTCCTGATCCACCAGTAGTGTTGTACTAGGTGTTCCTGATCCACCAGTAGTGTTCCTGATCCACCAGTAGTGTTGCCTAGGTGTTCCTGATCCACCAGTAGGTTGGTTCCTGATCCACCAGTAGTGTTGTCACTAGGTGTTCCTGATCCACCAGTAGTGTTGCACTAGGTGTTCCTGATCCACCAGTAGTGTTGCACTAGGTGTTCCTGATCCACCAGTAGTGTTGCACTAGGAGTTCCTGATCCACCAGTAGTGTTGCACTAGGAGTTCCTGATCCACCAGTAGTGTTGCACTAGGTGTTCCTGATCCACCAGTAGTGTTGCACTAGGAGTTCCTGATCCACCAGTAGTGTTGCACTAGGTGTTCCTGATCCACCAGTAGTGTTGCACTAGGTGTTCCTGATCCACCAGTAGTGTTGCACTAGGTGTTCCTGATCCACCAGTAGTGTTGCACTAGGAGTTCCTGATCCACCAGTAGTGTTGCACTAGGTGTTCCTGATCCACCAGTAGTGTTGCACTAGGTGTTCCTGATCCACCAGTAGTGTTGCACTAGGAGTTCCTGATCCACCAGTAGTGTTGCACTAGGTGTTCCTGATCCACCAGTAGTGTTGCACTAGGTGTTCCTGATCCACCAGTAGTGTTGCACTAGGTGTTCCTGATCCACCAGTAGTGTTGCACTAGGAGTTCCTGATCCACCAGTAGTGTTGCACTAGGAGTTCCTGATCCACCAGTAGTGTTACACTAAGTGTTCCTGATCCACCAGTAGTGTTGCACTAGGTGTTCCTGATCCACCAGTAGTGTTGCACTAGGTGTTCCTGATCCACCAGTAGTGTTCCTGATCCACCAGTAGTGTTGTACTAGGTGTTCCTGATCCACCAGTAGTGTTGCACTAGGTGTTCCTGATCCACCAGTAGTGTTCCTGATCCACCAGTAGTGTTGTACTAGGAGTTCCTGATCCACCAGTAGTGTTGCACTAGGTGTTCCTGATCCACCAGTAGTGTTGCACTAGGTGTTCCTGATCCACCAGTAGTGTTGTACTAGGTGTTCCTGATCCACCAGTAGTGTTGTACTAGGTGTTCCTGATCCACCAGTAGTGTTGTACTAGGTGTTCCTGATCCACCAGTAGTGTTGTACTAGGTGTTCCTGATCCACCAGTAGTGTTCCTGATCCACCAGTAGTGTTCCTGATCCACCAGTAGTGTTCCTGATCCACCAGTAGTGTTACACTAGGTGTTCCTGATCCACCAGTAGTGTTCCTGATCCACCAGTAGTGTTCCTGATCCACCAGTAGTGTTCCTGATCCACCAGTAGTGTTCCTGATCCACCAGTAGTGTTACACTAGGTGTTCCTGATCCACCAGTAGTGTTCCTGATCCACCAGTAGTGTTACACTAGGAGTTCCTGATCCACCAGTAGTGTTACACTAGGAGTTCCTGATCCACGAGTAGTGTTGCACTAGGAGTTCCTGATCCACCAGTAGTGTTGCACTAGGTGTTCCTGATCCACCAGTAGTGTTCCTGATCCACCAGTAGTGTTACACTAGGAGTTCCTGATCCACCAGTAGTGTTCCTGATCCACCAGTAGTGTTGCACTAGGTGTTCCTGATCCACCAGTAGTGTTCCTGATCCACCAGTAGTGTTACACTAGGTGTTCCTGATCCACCAGTAGTGTTCCTGATCCACCAGTAGTGTTCCTGATCCACCAGTAGTGTTCCTGATCCACCAGTAGTGTTGCACTAGGAGTTCCTGATCCACCAGTAGTGTTGCACTAGGTGTTCCTGATCCACCAGTAGTGTTGTACTAGGTGTTCCTGATCCACCAGTAGTGTTCCTGATCCACCAGTAGTGTTGCACTAGGTGTTCCTGATCCACCAGTAGTGTTCCTGATCCACCAGTAGTGTTGCACTAGGAGTTCCTGATCCACCAGTAGTGTTGCACTAGGTGTTCCTGATCCACCCGTAGTGTTCCTGATCCACCAGTAGTGTTGTACTAGGTGTTCCTGATCCACCAGTAGTGTTCCTGATCCACCAGTAGTGTTGCACTAGGTGTTCCTGATCCACCAGTAGTGTTGCACTAGGTGTTCCTGATCCACCAGTAGTGTTCCTGATCCACCAGTAGTGTTGCACTAGGAGTTCCTGATCCACCAGTAGTGTTGCACTAGGAGTTCCTGATCCACCAGTAGTGTTGCACTAGGTGTTCCTGATCCACCAGTAGTGTTCCTGATCCACCAGTAGTGTTGCACTAGGAGTTCCTGATCCACCAGTAGTGTTGCACTAGGAGTTCCTGATCCACCAGTAGTGTTGCACTAGGTGTTCCTGATCCACCAGTAGTGTTCCTGATCCACCAGTAGTGTTCCTGATCCACCAGTAGTGTTCTTGATCCACCAGTAGTGTTCCTGATCCACCAGTAGTGTTCCTGATCCACCAGTAGTGTTGCACTAGGAGTTCCTGATCCACCAGTAGTGTTGTACTAGGTGTTCCTGATCCACCAGTAGTGTTCCTGATCCACCAGTAGTGTTGTACTAGGTGTTCCTGATCCACCAGTAGTGTTCCTGATCCACCAGTAGTGTTGCACTAGGTGTTCCTGATCCACCAGTAGTGTTCCTGATCCACCAGTAGTGTTGCACTAGGAGTTCCTGATCCACCAGTAGTGTTGCACTAGGTGTTCCTGATCCACCAGTAGTGTTCCTGATCCACCAGTAGTGTTGTACTAGGTGTTCCTGATCCACCAGTAGTGTTGCACTAGGAGTTCCTGATCCACCAGTAGTGTTGCACTAGGAGTTCCTGATCCACCAGTAGTGTTCCTGATCCACCAGTAGTGTTGCACTAGGTGTTCCTGATCCACCAGTAGTGTTGCACTAGGTGTTCCTGATCCACCAGTAGTGTTGCACTAGGTGTTCCTGATCCACCAGTAGTGTTGCACTAGGTGTTCCTGATCCACCAGTAGTGTTGCACTAGGCGTTCCTGATCCACGAGTAGTGTTGCACTAGGAGTTCCTGATCCACCAGTAGTGTTGCACTAGGAGTTCCTGATCCACCAGTAGTGTTGCACTAGGTGTTCCTGATCCACCAGTAGTGTTGTACTAGGTGTTCCTGATCCACCAGTAGTGTTCCTGATCCACCAGTAGTGTTCCTGATCCACCAGTAGTGTTGCACTAGGAGTTCCTGATCCACCAGTAGTGTTGCACTAGGTGTTCCTGATCCACCAGTAGTGTTCCTGATCCACCAGTAGTGTTGTACTAGGTGTTCCTGATCCACCAGTAGTGTTCCTGATCCACCAGTAGTGTTGCACTAGGAGTTCCTGATCCACCAGTAGTGTTGCACTAGGTGTTCCTGATCCACCAGTAGTGTTCCTGATCCACCAGTAGTGTTGTACTAGGTGTTCCTGATCCACCAGTAGTGTTCCTGATCCACCAGTAGTGTTGCACTAGGTGTTCCTGATCCACCAGTAGTGTTCCTGATCCACCAGTAGTGTTGCACTAGGAGTTCCTGATCCACCAGTAGTGTTGCACTAGGTGTTCCTGATCCACCAGTAGTGTTCCTGATCCACCAGTAGTGTTGCACTAGGAGTTCCTGATCCACCAGTAGTGTTGCACTAGGAGTTCCTGATCCACCAGTAGTGTTGTACTAGGTGTTCCTGATCCACCAGTAGTGTTGCACTAGGAGTTCCTGATCCACCAGTAGTGTTGTACTAGGTGTTCCTGATCCACCAGTAGTGTTCCTGATCCACCAGTAGTGTTCCTGATCCACCAGTAGTGTTGCACTAGGAGTTCCTGATCCACCAGTAGTGTTGCACTTGGTGTTCCTGATCCACCAGTAGTGTTGCACTAGGTGTTCCTGATCCACCAGTAGTGTTCCTGATCCACCAGTAGTGTTCCTGATCCACCAGTAGTGTTGCACTAGGAGTTCCTGATCCACCAGTAGTGTTGCACTAGGAGTTCCTGATCCACCAGTAGTGTTGCACTAGGTGTTCCTGATCCACCAGTAGTGTTCCTGATCCACCAGTAGTGTTCCTGATCCACCAGTAGTGTTCCTGATCCACCAGTAGTGTTGCACTAGGAGTTCCTGATCCACCAGTAGTGTTGCA